>NC_043979.1:39715653-39913153 GCF_902148855.1 Sphaeramia orbicularis | reverse complement strand
GCACAGATTTGCATCAATCTGAATGGTAGCCAGGTCGAAGGTCGTGCCGGACGACTTCGTTGAGACAAAACATTTTGATGGCGAGTAAACATGCTGTAATGGTTGACAATTTCAATTTCATTCACGGTGGCATAAACTGTGTTGGCAGATATTTCGGTGCACGATAAACAATGGACATTCCCTCTGTTATGCTATGCCATACATCAATGATTCAATCGCCAGAAATGCTCAATAACCACATCAATATGACTGTATAATCAAAAGAAAAATAAGCATTTCCATTTCAGTGGTACAATTTCTTTAAATGAAAAGAGCGTTTTTTCTGACTCACCCTGTACGAACATTGATATGTGGCCGAAAATCACCTATCCTGACATTTATATGAACCTGATTTCAATGCCGGGAAAATCCCCAAAGCAAAGGCTGGAAGCATACAAAAGACAAAGAGTGGTTGAATCTTCGTCATCGTTACTTAGAGGATTCCAGCTGGTGAGTGCTTTCAATTCAACATACTATTGTTTTGGAGGTTTTCTGTCAGTGCAGATGTATTTTCTTGGCGGTGATTTCCGCGGTAAAGGCCCAGCAGTAGTGCTCACAGTTCACTACTGATTTACTGGAGTTGAACCCTTAGTATTGACCCAAGTGAGTGGATGATCTACTGGTACTGTGGAGATTTAAGGAGAGTTCACATCAAATACTGGATCCAACACAGATACAACAGCTTTGTGCTAGAGTACCCCCTTATTTGGAAAACTAGGTTAGCCTCAGTTTAAGCTAGTTCACAAATTATGTAGAGCACAAGGTTCATAATCACACAACTGAAGACAAAAACGTTTCAGTTATGTTTTTTCTTAAATTAGAAAAGATTAGACTCTCACTACAAGGCTCCTCAACTAAATTCTTTAATAAATGGCAATCTTTTTTAGATTACTTTCAGTCTTTACAAACGTTGCCTTCAGATTGATCTCTCACACCTCCACCCTACTCTGTTTTATTATTGTTAGGTATTGTTGTTTTTTTTGTTGTAATTTGTTCTGTCTACCAATTATTGTCACATTTGATACATCTACGTAGGTAATGTCTAATATTTAAAAGTAAACACAGGTATCTACAAGCTATGTTTTTTTTTTTTTTTTTTCTTTTATTTCCATTAGCTCAATTAATATTCTTGTACACCACAGATTTGATACTGCTTGTACGTATTTGATTTTCTACTGCTCAGAGACTGTTGTGATGTTCTTGTTTCTGCTGTTGCCCCTTCTCGGAGGGCCTTGGGGTTGGATTGGGAATGGGGAAAAATGATATAAAAGGCAATGTATAATGAATGCATTGTATTTATGCTCCTTTGTATGCTCTGTTACATTGCTCATAAAAAGATAAATTAAAAAAAACAAACAAACAAACAAACAAAAAAAGCGTTTCAGTTATGAAATACAGAACTAAATGACAGATGCTAACATTAAGAGCTTTACTAAGAAGGAACGTTAGCCAAAACCATATGGAATTTAAGGTATGATTTTACGCAAGAATACAGCATAAATTAACATTACCTGACACGAATCCAGGTTTCGTTGCCTGTATTCCAGTTATTTCTACGAATTGCAGCGATCCATCTGCTTCTTCTGTCTGTGGCTTTAGGTCGCCGCTAAAACGATAGCTCCGAGTGCTTTTTAAACCTATTTGTGCGATCAGTGGCACAACAGGTCTGCCCCATTTTTTTAGATTGTTCTAAAGTTTTCGCAGTATTCAAGCCAAAGCCGCTACTCATCTCCCTCTTTCTGCCACTCAGTGGACGGAACCGCGGTGACTTCCGCTAGCGCTGACGTCACATGCATACCCTTTATACTGTTCAAATAATGCTCCCGACGGTATGGTACCAAAGCATGTTCCAGCACTACTGTTATGCAGACAGAGGGGGTTGGAAGGAATTCACGAATGTTGGGACACCTGTAGGAATTGGTAGCACCAACTTTCGAGGCTTGATCAACCTCCATTGCTGCAGAACTGCTTTAAGTTGTTAACCCATTTCTTGTTTGCCTTTTTGTATACTTCTGAAATGTGAATTTTTCAGTTTTGTTTAACCTTACTTTTATTTATTATTTTTTTTAACCTCTGGCAGTTCTTACCTTTGTACCATTTCAAGCTGTTCATTGGACTTGAACCGCTTGAATTTCAATACAAAACTTGAAAAAATTGGGGTGTTCTAAAACTTTTGACTAGTAGTGTATCTTTAGTTGTACCAGGCATTCAAATTAACAAGAAATTGAAGAAAACAAGGGTGGTCTAATCATTTTTTCCACAACTGTACTGTTCATTTGATGTAAAAATCTAAGGCAGCCCGTTCACTCATTTTTTTTTTTTTTCTAATACAGTCTACTCTCGTTATACCGCCAACTTCCGTTCACGGCCAAATTGGCGGTATAGCGAAAATGGCGTTACAACGGGTTGCGTCCATAATGCGCATGTCTTTACTATATGATGTCTATGCTGCCTCCGTTAACCCGTTCTAATTGCGTTTCTAAATAAATCTTGATTCTGTTATGTTGTAAGGGATCATTTAAAGTGGGGAAACATTTTAAGCATTATTATACCGTGTCGGGAAATGACACCCCATCATCTTGAGGCTTTGGCTTAATCCCACGTCCTCTTCCCGACATCCTGACCTACTGAGTGTTCTGCGATAAATGAACGGTGGCCGTTCCGTAGACCTACTCGTAGCTTGTCGCGATCAGCGTCTGGCGCGTTTGTTTCAGTGCATTGTTAAAATTTATGTGTACTCGATGGCAATCACGCTGGCGGTATAACGGTCGGGAAATCAATGGTATAAGTGTTGTTTGCGCGTGGAACTGGGCTGGCGGATGGCGATAGGCGGAAATGGCGATAGCTAATGGAATAATGCATTGGGGATTTTTGTGCAATGATTTTGGTGTGTGGTGAGCGAAAATGGTGGTATAACGGCGGGCGGTTTAACGAGAGTAGACTGTACTTTTTCTTTTTTTTTTTCAACAAACAGACAATACAACACACAAAACACACAAACCTAGGGTCACTGGTTGAACACAAAATATTTAAATGACAGACAGCAGTAATTGAGCATTGTTTTGTTTATAGTCCAGCCATTTTCTCCAGCGCTTCATGAAGATATGTTCCTTGAGTCGTAGGTGGAAAGTCAGTCTTTCTATGGAGTATATTTCCTACATTATAGCTATAGCCACTGATCCTCATGAGGTGCGTCCATTTTGTGCCAGTTCCTTGTAATGGCCTTTTTGGAAGCGATTATAAGAATTTTAAAGAGGTATTTGTCTTCTTTCTCTAATACATTTCCAGGTAGCGGTACCAGCAAAAGAAATTTGGCGTCCTTAGGAATTGTGAAGGTCGTAATACCCTCAATTATTTCAAAAAGCCTTTCCCGGAAAGATTTCAATTTTATACAAGTCCAGAAAATGTGACAGTGATTAGCAACAATATGGTTGATCTCCCTTTACTTTAGTAGTGATATGGGGTGTAATAAAGAATCTGATCAGGCTTTTCCACCCAAATTCCTTCCATCTTGTACCTTTCGCTCATATTTTTATGTTGAAAAATTATATTTCACAGTGTGATTCAACAAAAAGCCCAGAAAAATCGCATCAAAATGAAGAAACCCTCACACATAAAGCTTTGACCGCTGCTCAAGGATGGAAACAATCATGGCTCAGGACAGCTGGAGGTGACAAATCAATTCATAGACTGATTGATCCACCGCCGATCAATGAACCCGAGTGAAAACTTCAGCAATATTGAATTCACCTGTGCCTCAAGTCCATGAAGGAAGTCGTGTAATTCCACATAAAAGGCCTCTTTATACAAAGGGTTTATGAGTAAAAAAATATGTGAAAATCAAATGGGAAAAGGACAGCACCACTATTATTACTGATGAAGAATGGCAAGGTTACTGTACGTCTGTGTGGAAATGCACAAACTCATATTCAACTGGAAATGCTTGGTTAGGTTTTTCATTATTCCAAAACAAAAAGGCCACTGTAAACGGGGAGGAGCTTAAGTGCTGGAGACAGTGTGGAAGCCAAGATGCCAATGGGACTGCCCAAAAATACAACAACTTTGGAAGGATATACACAAAAATATAGAATATATACTTAACCCTTTCATGCATGAATTGTGAGAACGTTAGTCAAGATTTCGATTCTTCAGTGTTTTTATTCCTACTTAGGCATGAAAAAAACAATGCGATCCAGTTTTTTTTTTTTTTTTCTATGGAGTTACAAAAATATCCACGCATTTAACCCTTTCATGCATAGTGGTCACTCCAGTGGACAGTTCTTCTCCAGCTGTTCTCTTGTATATTCATGGGTTTTGTTGTTTTAGTTCCATATCAGCCAACACAGTGGACACTTATGCATCATCCCTTCCACTACAATTCATACTGTTACTGTAATTTTGCTGTTCTTGATAAACCTGATCTGCACTAACATGCTTTAAATCAATTGCTAATTGTTATTAGATAGTAATTAACAGTTTTCTTAATAAAAAAAATGGGTTTTTTTGCATATTATCTCCATGAAGTTAGTAATAACTAGTATTAGACAATATTAAAATGTGAGAAAACATCAGATTTGTTGCATGAAAAACATTTTTGTTTCATAGTTTTTCTTTTTCCCACTCCAAATTTTTCGTCTTCCCACTTCTTTTCGAGTGTAGATGAATGATTTTGGAATTTTGAATTTGCATGTTTTCTGTAAATGCTCAAAATAAACAAAAAATGAATGAATGAATGAATAGTTTTCACACAGTATATAACTTTGTCATGATGGGCTTTAAATACATGTTTCTTTGCTTCAAAAATTAAATGCATGGTGTCCACCTGAATGGACGTTTTTGTAACTCCATGAAAAACCGGTTCATAAAAAAAAAAAAAAAAATCAATTGCATTGTTTTTTTTATGCCTAAACAGGAATAAAAACACTCAGGAAAAAAAATCTCAACAAAGGCTCTCATAATTCATGCATGAAAGGGTTAATTTTTGAAGTAAAGAAACGTGTTTAAAACCCAATATCAGAAAGTAATATGAAAACAATGAAATAAAAACATTTTTAATGCTGCTAATCTGATGTCTTCTCACATTTTAACATATTCTAATGCTAGTAATTACTCACTTCATGGAGATAATATGCAAAAAAAAAACCTTCTTGTCGAACAAATAACAATTGATTTACACTTAAACATGTTACTGCAGATCAGGTTTATCAAGAACAGCAAAGTTACAGTAATGGTCTGAATGTCAGTGTATTATGGGATGGTGCATAAGCGTCCACTGTGTTGGCTGATATGGAACTAAAACATCAAACCCATGAATATACAAGAGAACAGCTGGAGAAGAACTGTCCACTGGAGTGACCTATGCATGAAAGGGTTAATGTTACCTTACCTTTTGAATTTGCCACCTTAATTATGGGAAAAAGTGAAATTTTAGTGAACAATGCCTACTTGTATAGAATTTTAATAACTGCTGGCAAAAAGGCTGTGACCAGGGACTGGCTCCAACCTGAACCACCTAATCTGAAAAAATGGGTTGATATTGTGAATGAAATTTTACCAGATGGAAAGACTAACCTTCTCCCTTCGGTTACAAATGAGCAATTTTTCAAATCTATGGTCAAAGTGGATATTTTTTGTTTACACTTACCAAACACAATCGCTTGGAACCCTAAATGTACAAGAAATGACAATATAATGACAATGTATCTGGAATTGTCTTCTTTTTTTGTGTATTTAATCAATTCTACTTTTTATATTTTATTTATTTTTATTTTCTTTTTTTTTTTTTGGAAAAAAAAGTCAAAGTCTCTTGGTCTTTCGTAAGTGTTTTCTTTATGTAACAATGCATCCATTGTTCACTGTTAAATTGTATCTCGGTATCCCGTCCAGCTAGGCCTTACTAAACACCAAGTGTGCCATTTTGGCACACTTGTGGAATAATGTCAAACATTTTTTCATACAGTTTGTTTTTAATTCTTTTACACTTTTTTCTGTTTCATCAACTTGAGCTGTAAATAAAAATACCAAATACTCGATAACTGTCACATTTTTTAACCCTTTAAATGTCGTGTTTGTAATGTAAACAAACCATTTTTTTGGATGCAAAAACACAAAAAATTAATTTTTTTTCAATATACTACTTAAAAATTGGATCACATATTATTTGACTTTTTCATCCTGGCATATGTCAATGATTAACTCCAACATCAGTTAATTTGCATTACTATTTTTGGCGCTAGGTCAAATGTTCAAAAATATTAGCATCTGTCACCAAGTGTGCGTAAAATGCACACCTATAAATCAAACTATTAAATATTATATAGATTTATTTTTCTGCTCTAATTTGATTTTATTTTTGTAAATCAAGCTCAGCCCTAATCATACATATCAAATGGAAGAAACAGTGCATTTTAGGCACACTTGGCAGACAGATGCTAGTCTTGTAATTTTCTTTTGTTTACAATGTGCAAATTTTAGTCAGTGGCCAGAACTTTAAAGATCATGCAAAAATAAAACTTTTGAATTCTGACCTTATTTAAATTGTGAAAAATAATATGAAGTTTTTTAAGTGCAAAGTGTGCCTAAAAGGCGCACCCGGATACCGGAGGGTTGACCAAAACAAACAAACAAAAAAAAAAAACTGAAATGTTGAGAATGGAAAGATTGGTCATTGGTCCCATACTTATTGCGTGACCACAATGTAATTCAAATCTATGTTGAATTTTTCTCAATATTTCTAAACAAAAATCTGAAAATAAATAAATAAATAAATAAAAAGGCTTCTTTAATCCTATGGCTGTCTTTTGAAAGTGCATTATCCGATCGGACACAGCTCCAGGAATAACACAGACATCAGCCTGATGAGAAACCACCGCTGGTCATTTGTCATCCACGTTACCAGACTGTTGACAACATGCTCAAACATCCTCGTCCTATTTCAACACCTCGTCACCCCTGACTGCTGTTCTAATGCCCCCATCATGTCCCCTTCATGGTTGGCCGAACCCATCATTAATTGCCCGTCTTAAATCATGATTGGGTGAATAATGTGAATAATTGTTTGCTGGTAGCCAATTATTGGGCGGTTCATGTGCCACTCAGAAACTACTCCGCTACCCTGTTATGAATATCACATTAACCTTTTAAACCCTGAGCCTAAAATGATCCGACTGGACTTTTTTTTCTTATTTTGACTATTAAAAAAGTTAGAAAATATGCTGTTAATCGTTGGTTTTTCATTGGACGCTGGGGCGCTGATAAGGGTGGGGGTAAACGTGGCAAATTCATGGGGTCCAGGATGTATGGAGGGGGCCCAGTGGATACAGTTGGAAGTTGCGAAAATTTTGGGTAAGATTGGTTGTAGAGAGGCATAGAAGTTGGGCAAACATTGAAAGGATGTTAAGTTTCGTTTTCATGCTATTGTTTGGTTCGACAGACTGCGAAAATAGTCAGTTTCTGTAGGGTCCACAAGGACTACACTGGTCAGCAACAAATTTATTGTTGAAGTTTTTTGAGCTGATTTAGGATAATTTTGGTGTGCTGAATCAAAAGTCACATTAATTTTGTTCAATCAGGTCAACTTTCTTGAACTATGCTACATATTGGCTTTTTAACATTTTTGCTTACATTTATGGGCATTTTCAGATCATATGATACAAAATTATTTCCTATTTCTTGCAATAAATGACTTCTGAAGATTTTACTTTTGCCAATTTATGATTCATGTTTTTTTTTTAATATTACAGGTGAATGAAATGGCTTCGACTAGAAGATCTTGCAAAAATAAGCCTGATGTATTCTGCTACATCTGCGGTGAATACACTATTGTACCTAACAGGAATCCTGTTAGAAAATGATTTTTTTTTCTCTTAAAACCTATTTTGGGTGAGAACTATATAAAAAAAATCAACTGATAAAGTCACAAAAATGTCATCAATTTTGTGAGAAGATCAAATTTTTCAAAATCAAATTAGCAAAAAAAAAAAAACCTGACCAGATTGAGAAAAACAAATGTCATTTTTGGATTTAGCGGTGCAAAATGGTCCTAATTCAGTTTAAAAAAACCTAGACAACTTGCAAAAAACATTTTGTTGTAACCCAGTGTTATGCTTTCATGGGGCCCATAATTGGTAGCGGCATCCCTGGTTGGACATATGCGACAAACTTTATCCATATCCTACTATATAATGCACGTTCTGTGTCCGTCCGATCGATGTTGCAGCACAGGAGGGCGTTTGTACGAATTTTCCTCAGCCTTCACAGGCCCGATCGCCGCCAAACTCGCCAAATGAATAGAAACATTACCTGACTATCTACTGGGCACAATTTTATGTCCATATTCAAATGTTGTGAGGTATGCTGGGGGATTTTAGCCTCTCATGCTTTCGTACAATGGCAACACGGGTGCAATGCCACTAGTTTACTCGATGTAAAAAAAAAAAAGTTTTTCCATTAAATCACAAATGCGATGATTTTTTTTTTTTTTTTTTATTATCGCGAGATGTCACAAGAACTCATTCCATAAACATGGCAACAAACATAAATATCTGTTGTTTTGAATCTAGAATGCTCACTATCCTATCCTAGCCTTTCTCAATTTGAAATCCATCTGGAATCACGGAGCTTGAATCCAAATATGAAGGCGGGACTAACAGGTGCCGAGTAAACCAATCACAGATAAGATTGACCGACGGACGCTTTTGTCAGAGAAATTTCAGAATACAGGGTGTAATCTGTAATTCAATCCTAAATTTTGAACCAAACAACTGACTAAGGTTGTAAAGAACTTTGAACTGACTTCGGTGTGTATGATGCATTGCGACCCCCCCCAACCCCCGACTTGTGATTGGTCGGTATAGAATAGATTGTGCATATTTCACTGTGAATGGCCCAATTCCAGACTGTTTCAATACTACTACTACTACAAATATTAATACATTTTATTTATATGTGCCTTTCAGGACAGTCAAGGTCACAGTACGAAGTTGTTAAAATAGGCAAATTTTTATGTGCAAGTTATATTTGCGCAATTTGAGGGTCAATGGAAAAGTGACATTTTTCCAGAGCACTTAGAACTTTCAAAATCTAGCAGTCTTTTACAATTTACTGTATGTTATAATACTGCTAGAACGGCTTCTTCTCCACCTTCTTCTCCACCTTCTCGTACAGGCGTGATTGAAATTATCGTAGTGACCCAAAAAAGCCTATAAAGCGAAATGTCTCAGGTTTCAGAAATTGTTGGAATTTTTCCAATTGTGCAAACAGCGAAAGAGTTACAACCATCCAAACTGCATATGCACAGGGTGTGTCAGCGATGACACGTCAGGTTTTAAAGAGTTAACATCTTTTTTCATTCGTGTTATTATTCATTAGCGCATGTGAAGAGCTATTACTAGCAAAATTGAAATGAAGAGAAGAGGATGAAAATGAGGAGAAATAAAAGGATAATCTCAGAATTAAAGACCCAAGTGGTCGACAAATGCGAAAACGCGGCTTGTATCCAAAAACAGCACCTCGGTATTTCATTTCCTCCTTTATACTCCCTCGTTCCACAGATGTATTTCATAAACACTTCATGTAAAAAACACAGGCGGTGCTCAGAGGCTGAGTTAGCTGTGACTAAGAGTAGGTGATGATGACCAAACCAGATGTACGAAAGTAAGTCAGTAACACAAACCTCTGCAGGCCAAAACACACAACCACACGTCCATATGCTGCTGATCCACCGACGGCTTACAGTATGCTTACTTACATAAAATAAATCCCATCTAATAACATATATTCTGTATTTAATGGATTTATTTGCTGAAATCATAATAAAACACCTACTCTACTTGGGTAAAAAAAAAAAAAAAAGAAGAAGAAGTGGCATGCCTTTAGCTTTAGCGTTAAATTGTTATGAAATGGAAAGAGTTTATTTTTTATATGTAAAATACTGTTATGAAATGGATAGTTTATTTTTTATATGTAAAATACTGTTATAAAATGGACAGAGTTTGTTTTTTATATGTAAAACACTGTTATGAAATGGACAGAGTTTTTTTTTTTTTTTTATATGTAAAATACTGTTATGAAATAGAGTTTATTTTTATATGTAAAATACTGTTATGAAATGACCTAATTTTTTTAAATATGTAAAATATTGTAATGAAATAGACATTGTTTATTTTTATATGTAAAATACTGTTATGAAATGGATATAATTTATTTTTATGTGTAAAATACTGTTATGAAATGGATAGTTTATTTTTTATATGTAAAATACTGTTATAAAATGGACAGAGTTTGTTTTTTATATGTAAAACACTGTTATGAAATGGACACAGCTTTTTTTTTTATATGTAAAATACTGTTATGAAATAGAGTTTATTTTTTATATGTAAAATACTGTTATGAAATGACAATTTTTTTTATATGTAAAATATTGTAATGAAATGGACATTGTTTATTTTTATATGTAATTTTGGACTTTATGGTCAGTAAAAAAATGATGGGCTAAGGGGACAGGAGTATATAAGCTGAACGTCATCTCGCTCCCTTTCAAATGTTTTTTTTTTTTTTTTTATGTTTTTCTTTGCTGTTTTGGTTTTAAATGTTGATATTAAAAAACACACACAAACAAACAAACAAACAAAAGGTTTGAGTAAGAGATGCATTTGCTACTTTTGCAAGGTCACAGTAAGTATATCAACCTTTATTTCCATGTAGAGTTGCATTAATTTTTCATCAAAATCGTCTATTGATGATGAAAAGTTGGACTACTGTGTAAAATCTTCTCCAGTACATCCCAAAAATTCTTAATGGGGTTCAGGTCTGGACTCTGTGATGTCCAATCTATGTGTAAAATATGATCCCTGAACTGTTCTTCTCTAGTATTGTCAGTTTGGAATACACCTGTGTCATCAGCATATAAAGAAATCCACTAATTTCACTGTTCAGACATGGTCTTTCAGTATATTCAGGTATTCAGATAACTGAACTTTTAGACACATAACGTCACTGAACCTAAACCTGACCAACTGAAGCAACCTCAGATGATAATCCCGCCCCCATAGGGTCGTATTTAAGACACTAAGCATTATGGGTAATCACGTCACCTGCTTTTTTTCTCACTCTGATGCATCCATTATTCTGGAACAGCATCAATCTGGACTCATCAGACCACATGACCTTTTAACATTCACTTATTTACCTCTATCTTCATACAGCAGATGCATCCTATAACCTTTTTGTTTTTTTTTTTTTTTCTTTCCGGTAAGTGCATCTCTGTGACGTCTATAGCCTTGACTCACTGTATCTGTATCTGAGATGTTTACTTCTTTCCATGTTCTTTTTCCACTACCGCCAGCCAAATAAACATATATTTAAAGACGAGAAAATGCTGCAGTATGAAAAAGTAAAGGCTAGAAATAAACATTTAAATGTGGGACGTATTAAAGCTATACCTACCGATGTGGCATTTCTCACAGCACTTAGTAAAAGTTTGAACATGAACAACCCGCCTCCCTCCAAAGCACCCCCCCTTCCCTCTGCCTGAGCTCTGAGGCTCCTCCTCCTCTCATCTGATGCGCGATGAAAACAGAGGAGGAAGCAGAGGCGGAGGTCCGGTCCGTTTTGGCGTGTCCGCGGACCCCTCCCTCAGTAATCACATGCATCATCCACCTGCTGCGGGCCCGCGGCTCCTGTTCCATCAGTAGACCTGGTCTGTGCAGTACTGGGTCAGGGTCTTCACTGCAGTGCTCAGGGGATGGGCGCGCGCACTGTGAACGCACGGCCTCCGCGAATTTTCCGTGGACATTTGAGGTTTCATAGTCCATACAATTATCATCCTACATCATCTTACATGTGTGACACCATGTACATGTACCTGTATGAGTCCCACCGTCATAAAGCTGAGCTTTATGCAGACCTGTTCAGTCCAGTACAGCTGACTTCCGGACTTTTATCTCCATCCTTCATTCATCAGACTCCCGTTTGTGCCCCTCAGTTGTCGTTTCTGTTCATAAATCAGTTTTTTCCCTTCCACATGTGCATGTCAGTTCTATCCAAGCACATCCTAGACAGTAGACTGTGGTCAGTGACAGGAGAAGCAGCGAGTTAAGTGTCAGATTCAGAGGGACACATATCGGATGTGGGACGGCGAAAATGGATCGGATGCTGGACAGACGTAATGGATGATTGACAGGAGGCTCAGTCAGGTTTGGCCAATTATGTTATTCGGACCGACTAAAATGATTGGTCAGACTTTTATCAGAAATATATGAGAATTAAACATTTTTGAGTTTCAAAACCTGGTGGATTTCTTTTACATTTTAGTTTGACACACACTTATTAGGAGCATTTTAAGATGACAAAAGAAAAGTGTAAAAATGCCACATCATACGGTACAGCTTTAAAGGCGAAAAAAATGTATCCAGTTTAAATATGATCCCTGAACCATTCTTCTCTAGTACTGTCATTTTGGAATACACCTGTGTCATCGGCATATAATGAAATCCACTGATTTCCCTCTTCAGACCTGGTCTTTCAGTATGTTCAGGTATTCAGATGACTTAACTTTTAGACACATAACGTCGCTGAACCTAAACCCGACCAACTGAAGCAACCTCAGATGATAACCCCGCCCCCACAGGGTCGTATTTAAGACACTAAGCATTATGGGTAATCACTTCACCTGCCTTTTTTCTCACTCTGATGCATCCATTACTCTGGAACAGCATCAATCTGGACTCATCAGACCACATGACCTTTTAACATTCACTTATTTACCTCTATCTTCATACAGCAGATGCATCCTATAACCTTTTTTTTTTTTTTTTCTTTCCGGTAAGTGCATCTCTGTGACGTCTATAGCCTTGACTCACTGTATCTGTATCTGAGATGTTTACTTCTTTCCATGTTCTTTTTCCACTACCGCCAGCCAAATAAACATATATTTAAAGACGAGAAAATGCTGCAGTATGAAAAAGTAAAGGCTAGACATAAACATTTAAATGTGGGACGTGTTAAAGGGAAAAAAAATGTATCCAGTTTAAATATGATCCCTGAACCATTCTTCTCTAGTACTGTCATTTTGGAATACACCTGTGTCATCGGCATATAATGAAATCCACTGATTTCCCTCTTCAGACCTGGTCTTTCAGTATGTTCAGGTATTCAGATGACTTAACTTTTAGACACATAACGTCGCTGAACCTAAACCCGACCAACTGAAGCAACCTCAGATGATAACCCCGCCCCCACAGGGTCGTATTTAAGACACTAAGCATTATGGGTAATCACTTCACCTGCCTTTTTTCTCACTCTGATGCATCCATTACTCTGGAACAGCATCAATCTGGACTCATCAGACCACATGACCTTTTAACATTCACTTATTTACCTCTATCTTCATACAGCAGATGCATCCTATAACCTTTTTTTTTTTTTTTTTTTTTTTCCGGTAAGTGCATCTCTGTGACGTCTATAGCCTTGACTCACTGTATCTGTATCTGAGATGTTTACTTCTTTCCATGTTCTTTTTCCACTACCGCCAGCCAAATAAACATATATTTAAAGACGAAAAAATGCTGCAGTATGAAAAAGTAAAGGCTAGAAATAAACATTTAAATGTGGGACGTGTTAAAGGGAAAAAAAAAAAAAGTACCCAGTTTACCAGGGGCCATGATTCTTAATACCATCATCGCAATTAAAAGCTTATTCTCTGACTTAACCATGCAGGAAGTATGGCATCGGAAAGCACTTGGGCAGAAAATGGCAAATTAAAAGTGAACATTTTTATGCTAATATATAAATAATCTACCTGGTCTTATGTGTGTGGGTGGTAATATGCACATGCCCATACTGTGTAAAGATATGAAGTGTGTACAAGTGTGTGTGCCTAAGGCGGAGTGTGTATCTTCTCTAGTAGTATGTCCTTGGGGAGTAGAGCCGTGTTATTACAGGAAGTAATCTCATGAGGAATTGGAATATTCATGAGCACCACGTTGCCCTTAAAACAAAAGCTCGACGCCTCTCGAAAAAAAAAAAAAAAATCTCAAACGAGAGCCCATCTATAAGGATACAAATGTGGATTGGCATTTAATAAAATGAAACATTCCACATGCATAAACATTAAGCAGTGTCTGAATGTCACTGAAGAGTTCCGTTCCAAAATGACACATCTACCGTTTGGAAAAAAAAAAAAACAACAAGTTATTTATCCTAGCAAAGCTACTGCTGGCATGAATAGTAAAATCCTCTACTGCACAGGATGTTTCATACAGTGTCCTCAGCGAGATTAAATATAACCACAAAATAACAAACCCCAGAGTACCATTTTAAAATTAAACCCATTACATACACGTCTGGAAAATAAGAATACAAAAAAAAAAAAAAAAAAAAAAGCCTTGCCCTCAATATGTTTAACAGAACAATGTGCACAATAAGCTCTATTTATAAAAAACAGGCCTAGATAATGTAAGCAGCCGTAACCCTTTATAGGGCGCTCATATGCAGTAAATTTGCCAGTGTAAAAAATGCAGTGTCAAAGTATTTTAATTCCTTCGGAGTTATTCCAACAATGGACAGAGTAAAATTTAACAAGATAACTTCCAGTGTTGGTGAAAATAATTGGACTTAACAGAGGTTTTACACTGTCAGTGTCATATATTCAGTGTTAAAGTAAACTGACTCTCTCAAAGTTAATTCAACACCGATAAGGGCAAGAAACCTTTCAGTGTTAAAAAATAATGACTCTGAAAAGCCCTGCCCACCAACCTCCGTGCTCAAACTGAGTGAGAAGTTGGACTCTGGCGTCGCCGATATTTTCGAACACCCCTAATATTTACGTTTATGTCACGACTTCTCGTGTCATCTCGCGATAATCAATAAACAAATCATCGCATTTGTGATTTAATGGAAAAACCAACAAACCAACACTTTTTTAGTAAATATCGGTAAAGTTTTGCGCATATGTCCAAATGGAAAAGCGACTCCTGTCTTGTTCAAATGTTGATATTCTATTAGTTCAGAACTAACATCAGAACATTATTTTTGTGCGATCCCAACAAAAGAACTAACATCTGCTTCTCAGATGGTAAAAAGTGCTTTTAGGATGCTTCAAATAACCATTATTTAATAAAAGACTTTTAAATAATAATAAATAAGATATTAAATAAAAGAAAAACAAAAATGACCCTCTGGCATATCTGCATTTGAATAAATATCTAAAAATATCAATACAGTACTTTTTAATATCGATACAGTATCGTGGAATTAAATATCACGATATATTGCAGAACCGATATCTTCGAACACCCCTAATATTTACGTTTATGGAACGACTTCTCCTGTCATCTCGCGATAATAAATTAACAAATCATGGCATTTGTGATTTAATGGAAAAAACCGACAAACAGACACTTTTTTAGTAAATATCGGTAAAGTTTTGCGCATATGTCCAAATGGAAAAGCGACTACTGCCTTGTTCAAATGTTCATATTCTATTCGTTCAGAACAAACATCAGAACATTATTTTTGTGCGATCCCAACAAAGGAACTAACATCTGCTTCTCAGATGGTAAAAAGTGCTTTTAGGATGCTTCAAATAACCATTATTTAATAAAAGACTTTTAAATAATAATAAATAAGATATTAAATAAAAAGAAAAACAAAAATGACCCTCTGGCATATCTGCATTTGAATAAATATCTAAAAATATCAATACAGTACTTTTTAATATCGATACAGTGTCGTGAAATTAAATATCACGATATATTGCAGAACTGATATCTTTGGACACCCCTAATATTTACGTTTATGGAACGACTTCTCGTGTCATCTCGCGATAATCAATAAACAAATCATTGCATTTGTGATTTAATGGAAAAACCGACACTTTTTTAGTAAATATCGGTAAAGTTTTGCGCATATGTCCAAATGGAAAAGCGACTCCTGTCTTGTTCAAATGTTGATATTCTATTAGTTCAGAACTAACATCAGAACATTATTTTTGTGCGATCCCAACAAAAGAACTAACATCTGCTTCTCAGACGGTAAAAAGTGCTTTTAGGATGCTTCAAATAACCATTATTTAATAAAAGACTTTTAAATAATAATAAATAAGATATTAAATAAAAAGAAAAACAAAAATGAACCTCTGCCATATCTGCATTTGAATAAATATCTAAAAATATCAATACAGTACTTTTTAATACCGATACAGTGTCGTGAAATTAAATATCACGATATATTGCAGAACCGATATCTTCGAACACCCCTAATATTTACGTTTATGGAACGACTTCTCGTGTCATCTCGCGATAATCAATAAACAAATCATTGCATTTGTGATTTAATGGAAAAACCGACACTTTTTTAGTAAATATCGGTAAAGTTTCGCGCATATGTCCAAATGGAAAAGCGACTCCTGTCTTGTTCAAATGTTGATATTCTATTAGTTCAGAACTAACATCAGAACATTATTTTTGTACGATCCCAACAAAAGAACTAACATCTGCTTCTCAGACGGTAAAAAGTGCTTTTAGGATGCTTCAAATAACCATTATTTAATAAAAGACTTTTAAATAATAATAAATAAGATATTAAATAAATAGAAAAACAAAAATGAACCTCTGCCACATCTGCATTTGAATAAATATCTAAAAATATCAATACAGTACTTTTTAATATCGATACAGTGTAGTGAAATTAAATATCACGATATATTGCAGAACCGATATCTTCGAACACCCCTAATATTTACGTTTATGGAACGACTTCTCGTGTCATCTCGCGATAATCAATAAACAAATCATTGCATTTGTGATTTAATGGAAAAACCGACACTTTTTTAGTAAATATCGGTAAAGTTTCGCGCGTATGTCCAAATGGAAAAGCAACTACTGTCTTGTAATGTATGCGGAAATGACCAAAAATAGTCACTTCAGTCCACTTTATATACATTCTAAACAGCGGCAGAAACCACATCCTTCCACCTTTCTTTCTCTTTCCCGTTTTTAACACCGCACAGCCGCAGAAAGGCAAGGATTAAATAAATGGCTGTTGGACCCAGATGAACGACAGAAGACAGACCGACGTCCAATAGATTTCATTTTTTTTTTTCACATTCACTCTCTCTCATTCTGTCTCTCACACACAAACACAAACCAAAGGACTTCAGCAATTACCCCTGAAATAACCCCCTTGATTGATATCTCAATTACGCAGTGCCATTCTTGTGTGTTATCTTGTCTGGCACACACTCCTCCTGTCCCCATTCTCAACTTCTCAATAGACGCTCAGAGGAGGAACGGGGTGACCTTGTTGTTTTTTTTCCCACTCTTTTGCTTCACGGAGCTTTATTTTCGCAGCTCTTTGTCTGACTTTTTTTTTTTTTTCGCATCTGTACTTAATTGATTCCCTCTTTTCATCTTTATTTCCCTAATCGTGTGCTGAATTAGACGAGCGGACATAACAAAAGTTTCAGGAAGTCTTTTTTTTTTTTTTTGTGAAATTCAGCGGAAAACATCCTTGAGAATCGCATGTTTCACTAACACACTCAATGGGAGAAAAAATTAGGTTTTTTTTCCGAAATGGGTTAGTCGTACATTGTGACAGAATGGTCACGCAAGGACAAAACCGTTCAGTGTCACATGGTACGTGTGAGGAAGTAACAGTTTATAACCAAAGCGCCTTGTCGTGACACAAGGGAATGATTTTGTGAAATAAATTCTTACCTGAAGACGACGGAGGAAGCGAGTCAAAGGAAGGATCCACGGACGAAGCATGAAAAGAGAAAGAGAGAGTGAAATATGAGCATTTTTGTACAAATATCGACCATCCTCGAAGTCACTTGATCGACATCTCGCTATTATCACCAAGACAATTAACTAAACATTACCAAAGCATTAACAATTAAGTGTGTTTTGAATTAGTAATGGTGTAGGCCTGCCCAGTAGAAGCAGCTAATGGTGCTTGGGATTGCTAATTGATTCGGTTTAACTACGGCAATTACTCTCAAGTCAGGTGTGTCAATAGTCCAGATTTCGCATTTTGAGCTGGAGTTCGGCAACAGTTCAGTGCGTTAAAAACAGTGTTCCGGTTCCTTCTGAGGCCTCAGGACAGCCGGTGTTAGGTAGAAAAGTGACCCCCATGGAAAAATGAAACACAGGTTAGACCACATAGTTCACGCATAGAAATACTCCGAAATTCAAAATTTCAACCTTAGAGTGTTATCTGAGTACCTAACATGACTTGATTACTTATATGAAAATTTTCAAAAGTTTGTATTATGTTACAAAAAAAAAAAAAAAAAAAATTTAAGTTTGATTTTTTTAGATTTAGAATTTTTAGATTTAATGGAAAAACCGACAAACCGACACTTTTAGTAAATATTGGTAAAGTTTTGCACATATGTCCAAATGGAAAAGCGACTAATGTCTTGTTAAAATGTTCATATTCTATTAGTTCAGAACTAACATCAGAACATTATTTTTGTGCAGTCCCAACAAAGGAACTAACATCTGCTTCTCAGACGGTAAAAAGTGCTTTTAGAATGCTTCAAATAACCATTATTTAATAAAAGAGTTTTAAATAATAATAAATAAGATACAAACAATAAAGAAAACCAAAAAACAAAAATGACCCTCTGGCATATCTGCATTTGAATAAATATCTAAAAATATCAATACAGTACTTTTTAATATCGATACAGTATCGTGGAATTACATATCACGATATATTGGAGAACTGATATATTCAAACACCCCTAATATTTACGTTCGTCGCCACGTTTATGGAATGACTTCTTGTGTCATCTCACGATAATCAATAAACAAATCATCGCATTTGTGATTTAATGGAAAAACTAACAAACCGACACTTTTTTAGTAAATATCGGTAAAGTTTTGCGCATATGTCCAAAACTGAAAAGCGACTAATGTCTTGTTCAAATGTTCATATTCTATTAGTTCAGAACAAACATCAGAACATTATTTTTGTGCAATCCCAACAAAGGAACTAACATCTGCTTCTCAGACGGTAAAAAGTGCTTTTAGGATGCTTCAAATAACCATTATTTAATAAAAGAGTTTTAAATAATAATAAATAAGATACAAACAATAAAGAAAACCAAAAAACAAAAATGACCCTCTGGCATATCTGCATTTGAATAAATATCTAAAAATATCAATACAGTACTTTTTAATATCGATACAGTATCGTGGAATTACATATCACGATATATTGGAGAACTGATATATTCGAACACCCCTAATATTTACATTCGTCGCCACGTTTATGGAATGACTTCTTGTGTCATCTCGCGATAATCAATAAACAAATCATTGCATTTGTGATTTAATGGAAAAATTCTCAGAATTCATGCATGAAAGGGTTAATGACAGTCTTTTAGTGTCACTGGAAAGGCCTCTGGTATACAAATTCCTCCCCCTGGTGGATTATCTGTGTATTGCATGTATCTAATTGTATACATCAGGTTTTTCAAGAAAAAAAAAATCACACTGTTCATGTAGAGGGCTTTAAAACTCATGTATCAAACATGATACGTTTGGCGTTATAGGGTTAAAATATATATATAAACTAGGGCTGTAAAAATTAATGTGTTATTGCGGATTAATCCATCATCATGATTAATCTGATTAAAAACTTTTAACGCAACTAATCCATCTGCAGCACAGAATGACTCTGAACGTCTCTGCCAGTGAATTTGGGGCAGTATCTAATATTTAATGAGATATCGCTGCTTCTAGTCTCACAGTCACCGAGTGTCTTTAGTCAAATGACACATCCGAAGCGACTGTGAAACATTTACCAAGGAGAATAAAAATAAGTGATATTCTCATGCGCTCTGCAGAGGGAAAACGCTCGAGGCAGTTGCTCAGTTACAGCGAACAATTTCATGCTGTCAGTGTCAGAATGTCTGTTCCAAGACAAACCTTTCACTTAATCCATAAAGACCCAGTGCTACTTCTGTGGGAGTTCCCAAATGATTTTTTTTTTTTTGTCTATTTAACCTTTCTGAAGTGATTTATCACCATTTATTATATTATTATTCTCTGTATTTTGCTTTTTTTCAGTATAAATCATGTATTTCCCCATATTTAATTCACTGATCATGTAGACATTCATAAAAGTTCAAATTAAAGTTGAGGGCTATTACCAGGGTTCCTACAGGTTTATACAAAGTAAATTTAAGAATTTTTCAAAACTATTTAGAATAGAATAACAGAATTTATTGCCCATTTCACAGCCTATTTCATGGCTATACTGACAAAAATTTGTGACTCTGATTTCCATCGTTCCAAGTCATTTCTCACCAGGGGCTGCAAAGTTAGCAATAACTAGTTGCTAATTTTAATAGAAATTGTCATGTTGGAACGGGTGGAACTGAGTCGACTAACGTTACTTTCTTTGTAGCTTTAACAGACACATTTAAACACATTTATGGCAACATAACTGAAGACCCACAATATCAAACTGAATACACTTTAAAGAGTTTTTTAAAGGTATTAAATGCAGATTTGTAAATTCAAGACTTTTTAAGACCCCCGCGGGAACCCTGATTATATGAAGAACAGAGAAAACAGAAAAAAAAACAAAAAACACACAGAACTTATCATTATCAGGTATTTTCCTATATTTAATTTACTGATCATGTAAACGTAAGAAAAAATGAACTTTTTTGGTCAAATCTATCATTAACTGAACATAAACCCAGTGTCTCCATCCACTGTCATTGATCCAACTCCATGGGTTTTACTGGTGAATCAATGTGGTAAAAGATGGTGTTTCCACGGTAACTACAAAGCCTCTGAACATCCAAATGGGTCATTTCTGATGACCACGAAAAAGTGACAAACTGTATTTTACACCGATTATGAATGGCTCAACAGGTATTAAACATTACAGATCAGTAGGTGGTTTTGGTTGCCTTTTCAGTGAGATATAAGAACTTATTTTTAGACAACAGATCTTGAAAATCTTTTTTCAAGAAATCTTACCAAGATAATTTTCACTTGTTCCACTGGCAGATTTTTTTTTGCTTGAATTAAGATTTTTTTTTTTTAAATTAACCCTTTCATGCATGACTTATGAGAACCTTAGGCAGGATTTTTCTTGAGTGTTTTTATTCCCCCTTAGGCATGAAAAAACAATGTGATTGATTTTTTTTTCATGGAGTTACAAAAATATCCATGCATTTAATTTCTGAAGTAAAGAAATGTGTGTTTAAAACCCAATATCAGAAAGTACAGAAGAGGATTAGGGCCACTGGAAAAAAATACAATAAACTAGGGTCCAATATGTATTTCTTATTATTATTATGAGAAAAAAAAAGTCAGAATTTTGAAATTAAAGTCAGAATTCGGAGAAAAAAGTCAGAATTCGGAGAAAAAAGTTAGAATCCTGAGATTAACGTCAGAATTCTGACTCAACTGTCTGAGTCAACTGTCAGCTGTATTATAAAAAAGTGGAAGTGTTTGGGAACGACAGCAACTCAGCCACGAAGTGGTAGGCCACGTAAACTGACGGAGCGGGGTCAGCGGATGCTGAGGCGCAGAGTGCGAAGAGGTCGCCAACTTTCTGCAGAGTCGATGGTACAGACCTCCAAACTTCATGTGGCCTTCAGATTAGCTCCAGAACAGTGCGCAGAGAGCTTCATGGAATGGGTTTCCATGGCCGAGCAGCTGCATCCAAGCCATACATCACCAAGTGCAATGCAAAGCGCCGGATGCAGTGGTGTAAAGCACGCCGCCACTGGACTCTAGAGCAGTGGAGGCGCGTTCTCTGGAGTGACCAATCGCGCTTCTCCATCTGGCAATCTGATGGACGGGTCTGGGTTTGGCGGTCGCCAGGAGAACGATACTTGTGGGACCACATTGTGCCAAGTGTAAAGTTTGGTGGAGGGGGGATTATGGTGTGGGGTTGTTTTTCAGGAGCTGGGCTTCGGCCCCTTAGTTCCAGTGAAAGGAACTGGGAATGCTTCAGCAGACCAAGACATTTTGGACAATTCCATGCTCCCAACTTTGTGGGAACAGTTTGGAGCTGGCCCCTTCCTCCTCCAACATGACTGTGCACCAGTGCACAAAGCAAGGTCCATAAAGACATGGATGACAGAGTCTGGTGTGGATGAACTGGACTGGCCTGCACACAGTCCTGACCTCAACCCCATAGAACACCTTTGGATGAAGTTAGAGCGGCAGACTGAGAGCCAGGCCTTCTGTCCAACATCACTGTGTGACCTCACAAATGCGCTTCTGGAAGAATGGTCCAAAATTCCCATGAACACACTCCTAAACCCTGTGGACAGCCTTCCCAGAAGAGTTGAAGCTGTTATAGCTGCAAAGGGTGGACCCACGTCAGATTGAACCCCACAGACTAGGAATGGGATGGACCTGAAATTCATATGCGAGTCAAGGCAGGTGAGTGAATACTTTTGGCAATATAGTGTAGGTTTAGCTCCAGTGTTGGCCAGATTTAGAGACGTTGAAACCAGTGGATCCCAGAGTTCTGCCGCTGCTCGACAGGACATGAGTGAGTGTGGCGTTGGCAGAGCCCACACTCATGTCAGCCTTTTGTTTCCACAGACACACCTACAGTCCACCTCCTACACAAACCCTGCTTCAAAGACAGTCGGTCCCACTCACTCACTAATGATGTGCTGTGTTTTTGCTGACGGGTACTGAATAGAAGAGAAGAAATGCACGGCCACTCTCATTCTGTCATCCTACTTACACTCATATAAATTTCCATGAATAGCGGCGCCCCCGAGGCCCAAACTGGCTGACAATAAATTCTCCGGCATTAACATTCAGATCAAGCCATGAGGTCAACTGTTCAGGCTTGTTTCTCTACCAGGACTCTCAGACCTGTCAGAACGGAGCCGTGCTTTATGGCCTGGACCCCTCCCCTTTTCCAAAACCGGCATGACAGTCCAAAACACACACATATACGCACACACACACACATTCGAGGTGAGTGTCATTATAATAATATTCCTATTTAAATGCATGGACTGCTATTTTGCTAAAGGCCCTTGTGTGAAGTGTGGCTTCAGCGTGGACAGATGTGTAGATATGTTTGGGGTTTTTTTCTGTTTTTTTTTCGCAGATTTCTCACGCGACACATTGTGGATGGTTTTCAGAGGTAAAACAAATGCACACTTAAGTGACAGCAGGCAGACGAAATTGAAATAGCAACTGTAACTGACAGATGAATTACGGATCATGTTCTTTCATATGAACAGAAAACACTGGGTTACAACAAAATGTTTTTTGCAAGTTGTCTAGGTTTTTTCAACTGAATTCGGACCATTTTGCACCGCTAAATCCAAAAATGACATCTGTTTTTCTCAATCAGGTCAGGTTTTTTTTGCTAATTTGATTTGGAAAAATTTGATCTTCTCACAAAATTGATGACATTTTTGTGACTTTATCAGTTGATTTTTTTATATAGTTCTCACCCAAAATAGGTTTTAAGAGAAAAAAAAAAATCATTTTCTAACAGGATTCCTGTTAGGTACAATGGTGTATTCACCGCAGATGTAGCAGAATACGTCAGGCTTATTTTTGCAAGATCTTCTAGTCGAAGCCATTTCATTCACCTGTAATATTAAAAAAACATTAATCATAAATTGGCAAAAGTAAAATCTTCAGAACTCGTTTATTGCAAGAAATATGAAAGAATTTTGTATCATATGATGTGAAAATGCCCATAAATGTAAGCAAAAATGTTAAAAAGCCAATATGTAGCATAGTTCAGAAAGTTGACCTGATTGAGCAAAATTAATGTGATTTTTGGATTCAGCACACCAAAATTATCCTAAATCAGCTCAAAAAACTTCAACAATAAATGTTGTTGTTGACCAGTGTAATAGCCAGTGGCCGATCCAGAAAAAAAGGAAAGGGGGCGGGGCTATATATACAAATACACATGTGAAATCCTTCTGCGAATTGTCATATTCCTGCTTTGTTTACAGAACATACTGTGAATTATGGTCATATTTCACAACACAATAAAAATTTTAATCTTTTTTTTTTTTTTCACAACGAAAGATGAACAAACGAACATTGCTTGGGTACATTATACATATATGAACACATTTCCTTTATCCAGTCTTTCCATCATTCTTTGCTCTGCAAACAGTCCATTTATTCCACTTTTTGTCCATTCGAGTGTCCGTTAGTCGCAATTTGTGAGTCACCCTTCCATTCTATATATTCCATTAATAATTTCAATCCACTGGTCCTGTGTTGGTGGTTCTGTCCTTTCCCAGTTCCTTGTAATAGCTTTTTTGCAAAAAAATGTAAATCTTAATCAACCCTAAGGGATCCACGGTCACGGCCCTGTGACTCAATCACATGACATTTTCAACACGTCGTAGCGTCGGAAGTCGGTCATGTAGACGACTGGGGACAACTGCATTTGACTTGAAACACTCTCTTACTTTTTATTTGATGTTGATAGAGCAAATACAATCGGAGATATGAACTCGAAGCAAACAAACATGAGTAAAACTACTTAAAACATAGTTTATTGCCCATTTCACAGCCTATTTCATGGCTATACTGGCAAAAATTTGTGACTCCGATTTCCATCGTTCCAAGTCATTTTTCACCAGGGGCTGCAAAGTTAGCGATAACTAGTTCCTAATTTTAATAGAAATTGTCATGTTGGAACGGGTGGAACTGAGTCAACTAACATTACTTTCTTTGCAGCTTTAACAGACACATTTAAACACATTTATGGCAACATAACTGAAGACCTACTGTATAAAATTTAATACACTTTAAAGAGTTTTTTTTAAAGGTATTAAATGCAGATTTGTAAATTCAAGACTTTTTAAGACCCCCGCGGGAACCCTGATTATATGAAGAACAGAGAAAACAGAAAAAAAAAAACACAGAACTTATCATTATCAGGTATTTTCCTATATTTAATTTACTGATAATGTACTTTAATCATCACGATGAGATTACGGGACATTTGAGGGTTATTATATCAAAAACAGAGAAAACGTAAGAAAAAATGAACAAAAAAATGTAAATCTTAATTAACCCTAAGGGATCCACGGTCACAGCCCTGTGACTCAATCACACGACATTTTCAACACGTCGTAGCGTCGGAAGTCGGTCATGTAGACGACTGGGGACAACTGCATTTGACTTGAAACACTCTCTTACTTTTTATTTGATGTTGATAGAGCAAATACAATCGGAGATATGAACTCGAAGCAAACAAACGTGAGTAAAACTACTTAAAACATAGTTTATTGCCCATTTCACAACCTATTTCATGGCTATACTGGCAAAAATTTGTGACTCCGATTTCCATCGTTCCAAGTCATTTTTCACCAGGGGCTGCAAAGTTAGCGATAACTAGTTCCTAATTTTAATAGAAATTGTCATGTTGGAACGGGTGGAACTGAGTCAACTAACATTACTTTCTTTGCAGCTTTAACAGACACATTTAAACACATTTATGGCAACATAACTGAAGACCTACTGTATAAAATTTAATACACTTTAAAGAGTTTTTTTTAAAGGTATTAAATGCAGATTTGTAAATTCAAGACTTTTTAAGACCCCCGCGGGAACCCTGATTATATGAAGAACAGAGAAAACAGAAAAAAAAAAAACACAGAACTTATTATCATGTATTTTCCTATATTTAATTTACTGATAATGTACTTTAATCATCACGATGAGATTACGGGACATTTGAGGGTTATTATATCAAAAACAGAGAAAACGTAAGAAAAAATGAACAAAAAAATGTAAATCTTAATTAACCCTAAGGGATCCACGGTCACGGCCCTGTGACTCAATCACATGACATTTTCAACACGTCATAGCGTCGGAAGTCGGTCATGTAGACGACTGGGGACAACTGCATTTGAAAGTGCCAACTTGAAACGCTTTCCCACTTTTTCTTTGATGTTGATAAAGCAAATACAACCAGAGATATGAACTCGAAGCAAACAAACGTGAGTAAAAGTATGAAAATGAGGTGGGGGGGGGGGGGGGGGGGGGGGCGTTAGATTCTGACCATATCTTTGTAATTTTTTTTTGTCCTTTTCAAATGGAAAAAAACTGGCTGAATCTGTAGATTCTAATCAACAGACTGCACTAGCATTACAGGCAGAGCTGAAACGATTAATCGATTAGGCGCTTGAAGCGAATGCAAAAATTCACGACTCGATTTATCGACTCGAATGATTGAAGGGAAATATTCTATTGCAGTTTTCCTGAATTGAAGCTTTTTTGTGCGTCACGATTAATCGATTAGGTTAAGGTTCTAATAATTCATGCATGAAAGGGTTAAACACAGTGAAGCAACATCCCAAAATAATTC
The DNA here is from genome assembly GCF_902148855.1 of Sphaeramia orbicularis. NCBI lineage: Eukaryota > Metazoa > Chordata > Actinopteri > Kurtiformes > Apogonidae > Sphaeramia > Sphaeramia orbicularis. The sequence goes on along the minus strand of NC_043979.1, from coordinate 39,886,765 downwards.
ACAGACGGATATTTGAGCTGTACTTTTACTCAGCAGGAGTATAAGCCATGTCAAATAACCGCCATGAAATATGACAGATCATGTTGAAAAAAAAAAAAAAAAAAAATGTGCAAGACGCAGAATATATGGCTCTGAACCGCAGGAAAACATAAGTCACCATCAACCTCTGGATGTGTGTCAAATAAAGCTGTTATTTCTGCCCGTATGGCACCCTTGATACTTGCAGTGCATTTTGACAACACACTCCATCATCAACACAGGAGCTCAAGGGAATGTTAAAAACAGCTGAAACCCCCTGAAAAACCGCAGGGAAGCTGCACAAAGGTCACAGGTCACGGGCATCCATCAACAAGTTTATTTATCCTCACAATGTTTGAAATAATGGAACCATAAACTGCTCCAGTCAGTGAGAAATTGTTGGTATTGTGTTCTACAATAGCCGGCCTCCTCTTCTCCCCAGGTTTCTATTGAGTTGCTCTGTTTTCTCTCCACAGGCCGCCACAGCGCTGTCCTATTTTCCCCCAGAAGACAGGAAGGAGGGTCAGTTAAACAGGAAACATTACCTCCATATCTTTGGCTGCACTCTGTCACACCTAGCTGTGCCAGGTTGGTAAATCACTGCATTAAAATGTGGGTAAAAAAGGAGAAAAAAAAAAAAAAAAAGGCTCAGTTACTGGGTATTTAACCTGCTGCTACTTTTGTGTCATTCCCCAAATTAGTTCTTGTTGAGCCACATTATGTAATAAACTCCCATTATGTCATAAAAGTTCTAAATGTAATAAGAATGTCACGTCATCTTGTAATAAAGCCGCATTATGTAATAAACTGACGCATTTTGTAATAAACTACCTCAATGCATTATGTTGTAAATTTTTTCGCATCATGTAGTAAGTTATTACAATTTGAGAAGTTTATTACAAAATGCACTTGACACATTTATATTTTCAGGAAAATGTAATGTGCTAAATTAATCTTTAAACTGTGTGGTTAAAGTTCTGATTCCATTACCTGTAGCTCCTGTGACTAATTTCTTCTAAATTGCTCTGAAATTATATTAATTTGCATTGTTATTACATAATGAACCATGTTATTACATTTAAAAAAAAAAAAGAAAAAAAAAAGTGTCAAGTGCATTTTGTAATACATTTCTCAAATTGTAATAACTTACTACATAATGCGAAAAAAATTACTACATAATGCATTGAGGTAGTTTATTACAAAATGCGTCAGTTTATTACATAATGCGGCTTTATTACAAGATGATGTGACATTCTTATTACATTTTGAACTGTTATTACATAATGGGAATTTATTACATAATGTGGCTCAACAGTTATTCTCTCTATTTAACCTTTACTAAGTGATTTATCACCATTTATTGTAATATTATCTTTCGTATTTTGGGCTTTTTCAGAAAAAAAAATGGAAAAAACTGATTTTTACTGGAAAAAAAAAAAAAAAAATCAAAATACAGAGGATAATATTACAAGTAGGGATTACCGGTATAACAATAAACCGCGGTAAAATTGCCAATGGTTAGTATTACCGTTGAAATTCTAATTATCATGATAACCATGTTTGCTTATCGCACTTTTCCGGAGAAAACGCCTATGTAAAGATCTGCTTTTATGTCAAATATTTGAGTATAGTTTTAATTTATCACAATTTTCATTTTCTATACCTAATATTTGGAACTAATATTCACTTTTAAAGTCTTTGAAAATGTTAATTAAGCATCTTTGTGTTATTTATGCAATAAATTATATATATTTTTCAAATGGAATTTTACATTTTTTGTGTGTTTTCTGGGCTTTTATGTTAATAAAGTAGGTGAAAGTGAAAACAATAATAGACAGATGATATTGATGAAATTATGCTGAAAAAAAGATCCCAAACATGGGTATAGTAAACATTTGTTTCTATACTATATAAAGGCAAAGGCAGAAGAACGGACAAAATAGGCTCAGACCACTAAAGTTTGATATTTGAATGTTTCTGCCTAGAGAGCATACATTGTGCCAATTATTTAGTTTGTTTTTTTGTTGTTGTTGTTTTTTTTCAAAATACAACTTGGTTAAATTATTTCAGTGTGCGTATAAGTACTTTTTGAACATTTTGAGCACAATTTCAACAATACCACGATAATAATAATAACCGTGATAATTTTCGTCACAATAACCATGATATGAAATTTTCATATCGTTACATCCCTGTTGAGCCACATTATGTAATAAATTCCCATTATGTAATAAAAGTTCAAAATGTAATAAGAATGTCACGTCATGTTGTAATAAAGCCGCATTATGTAATAAACTGACGCATTTTGTAATAAACTACCTCAATGCATTATGTTGTAAATTTTTTTCGCATCATGTAGTAAGTTATTACAATTTGAGAAATTTATTACAAAATGCACTTGACACATTTATATTTTCAGGAAAATGTAATGTGCTAAATTAATCTTTAAACTGTGTGGTTAAAGTTCTGATTCCATTACCTGTAGCTCCTGTGACTAATTTCTTCTAAATTGCTCTGAAATTATATTAATTTGGATTGTTATTACATAATGAACCATGTTATTACTTCTTTTTTTTTAATAAAAATGACACTGACGGAGCTTATGTACGTTGCGTCGGTAGTGCCCCCCTCACAACCGGGGGTGCACAGAAATTTGCCTTCATGAAAGCACAGATTACAGTTGAGGGTTATTCTGCCAGAAACACAGAAAACTGAAGAAAAAGTTACTTTTTCAACTAAGATGTCAATAACATAACATCCATTCACTGTCACTGATCCAACTCCATGGGTTTTACTGGTGACTGGCAAGTTATTTATCACTGTATATTGTAATATTATTTTCTGTATTTTGCATTTTTAAGACAAAATCAGGTATTTTCCTGTGTTTAATTCACTGATCATGTAGATGTTTATAAAAGCTCAGATGAAAGTTCAGGGTTTTTATATCAAAAACAGAAAAAAAATGAAGAAAAAGTGACTTTTTCTGTAAAAAAATATCATTAACTGAACATAAACCCAGTGCCTCCATCCACTGTTATTTATCAATCTCCACGGGTTTTACTGGTGAATCAATGTTGTAGAAGATGACTGTGTTGCCATGGTAACTACGGAGCCTCTGAACGTCCAAATGGGTCATATCTGAGGAGCATGAAAAGATGAAAAACTGTATTTTAAACCAATTATTTACATGTATTGATAGGATTAGTGGATCAACAGGTATGAAACGGTTTAGATCAGCAGATGCTTTACATCATCAGTGGCTGTTTGGGTCTTTATTTGGGTCTTTATTTGGGTCTTTATGGGTTAAATAAACCTGCTGGTTGAGTTATTTCATGACCAAAAAGATCTAACAAGACCAAGATGTTCTTAAATAAAACATAAGAACCATAAATAAAAAATGATCCATGCTGTGAATTTGCATTTTCACAATAAATAGTTGTTTTCAAAATAATATGTCGCCCCAGGAAACGTGTCACAGTGTGTCTGATTCCCTGATGGGGTGGGGCGCTCTGCCAGGATCACACCCCCGGGCATCTCTCACCTTTGCCCTCCATGTATGACAGTCGATGGCAAAACATATGGCGCCGCCGGCAAACGCTATCTGTGTGATGTGGGAAACCACGGCCCCACCCGGGGTCACGCTGGGCGCAGGGCGGCACCTGCAGAGTGAGGCTGTGACGTTACCGTGGCGATGAAAGTGTACTGAGGTTGGCTGTCAGAATGACCTTCACACCTCAACACCGGAGAAAGTAACGGAGGAAAAAAATAAAAATAAGTTGTGAACCCGAACTCATCTTATACAGCAGTGATTCTCAACTGGTGGGTCGTGACCTGAAACTGGGTCGCAAACCCATTTTCAGTGGGTCACAGGCCTTTAACTGGGCAAAAGATAATGTTAACCCTGTAAAGCCTGGACCATTAAATTCCAGTTCTTTGAAACTGGAGCCTTTATTGGTCCTTCTGAACAACCCAAAAAACATTTTTTCAAATATCAATTTCCATGTATGAGTTTCAGTTTTGTATCATATGTCATACATCAGGTCCCAATGTTCAAATATTATTTTTTAATTTTAATTCACTGATCATGTAAATGTTTATTAAAGCTCGGATTAAAATTAAACCTGTAAAGCCTGAACCATTAAATCATTGACAGAAAATTCCAGTTCTTGGAAATTGGAGCCTTTATTGGTCTTTCAGAAAAAACCCACAGTTTTTTTTGTTTTTTTTTTTTCTTCAAGAATCAGTTTCCATGTATGAGTTTCAATTTTGTATCAAATTTGATACATCAGGTCTCAATGCTCAAATATTACACTGGTCAACAACAAATTTATTGTTGAAGTTTTTTGAGCTGATTTAGGATCATTTTGGTGTGCTGAATCCAAAAATCACATTAATTTTGCTCAATCAGGTCAACTTTCTGAGCTATGCTACATATTGGCTTTTTAACATTTTTGCTAACATTTATGGGCATTTTCACATCATATGATACAAAATTCTTTCCTATTTCTTGCAATAAACGAGTTCTGAAGATTTTACTTTTGCCAATTTATGATGAATGTTTTTTTTAATATTACAGGTGAATGAAATGGCTTCGACTAGAAGATCTTGCAAAAATAAGCCTGACGTATTCTGCTACATCTGCGGTGAATACACCATTGTACCTAACAGGAATCCTGTTAGAAAATGATTTTTTTTTCTCTTAAAACCTATTTTGGGTGAGAATTATAAAAAAAAATCAACTGATAAAGTCACAAAAATGTCATCAATTTTGTGAGAAGATCAAATTTTTCCAAATCAAATTAGCAAAAAAAACCTGACCTGAATGAGAAAAACAGATGTCATTTTTGGATTTAGCGGTGCAAAATGGTCCTAATTCAGTTGAAAAAACCTAGACAACTTGCAAAAAACATTTTTTTGTAACCTAGTGTTATTATTTTTGAAGAAACAAAAACATAATATAACACAAACACGTCTAACAAATTGATAATTCCTTTTCAAAACTGTCAAAGTTCTGCCTCCTTCCTTGTTGAGCCGCATTATGTCATAAATTCCCATTATGTAATAAAAGTTCAACATGTAATAAGAATGTCACGTCATCTTGTAATAAAGCCGCAGTATGTAATAAGTTGACGCATTTTGTAATAAACTACGTCAACGCATTATGTAGTAAATTTTTTCACATTATGTAATAAGTTATTACAATTTGCGAAATTTATTACAAAATGCACTTGACACATTTTTATTTTTAAAAAATGTAATAACATGGTTCATGATGTAATAACAATCCAAATTAATATAATTTCAGAGCAATTTAGAAGAAATTCGTCACAGGAGCTACAGGTAATATAATCAGAACTTTAACCACACAGTTTAAAGATTAATTTAGCACATTACATTTTCCTGAAAACAAAAATGTGTCAAGTGCATTTTGTAATAAACTTCGGTAAATGCCGGTGAAATCAAGGCACTATTTTATCGGTTTTAATGATAGGCAAAAAAACCCATAACGATATTCACCGATATTACATTTTTATGCCAATATCGGGCCGATAATATCAGTGAGCCAATATTATCGGACATCCCTATTAATCTAGTGTCCCCATCCACTGTCATTGATCCAACTCCATGGATTTTACAGGAGAATCATTGTTGGAGAAGATAATGGTGTTTCCATGGTAACTACGCAGCCTCTGAATGTCCAAATATGGTCATATCTGATGACCATGAAAAGATGACGAACTGTATTTGACACTAATTATTGACATTTTCATGGAGTTAAAAAAATGTCCAGCTGAGTGGACATTTTTTTAACTCCATGAAAAATAGGTTCATAAAAAAAATTTAATTGCATTTTTTTTTTTTTTTCACGTCTAAAAAGGAACAAAATCACTCAAGAAACAAAATATTGGCTACGGTTCTCATTTCTTTCAGCCACAAACAATGCTTTGTTTACATGTCGGTAAATGCCGGCAAAATCAAGGCATTATTTTATCAGTTTTAATGACAGGCAAAAAAACTGATAACGATATTCACCGATATTACATTTTTATGCCAATATCGGGCCGATAATATCGATGGGCTGATATTATCGGACATCCCTAGTTATTATGATTGTATTTCACTGATCCGACCCACTGGAGATTTAAGTGGTCTGTTTGTGGTCCCTGAACTAAAATGATTCATATATTTCAGTAGGGCTGCTCGATTATAGAAAAAAAAATAACCACGATTATTTTAGCAATAATTGAAATCACGATTATTAAAAACGATTATTTGTTAACCTTAAAGTTGTTTATTTTTTTCTTGCAAAACGATGTAAGATATACTCTTTAAATATAAATAAAGCTTTTAACCATTAAAACAAAGTATGTTCACTTTTGTACGAAACAAAAAAATCTTTGAATGCAAATAAGTGTACTGTAAATTCAAGTATGTTTCCTTTTGTAAACAAATAGTGCACTGGAATTAAACTGCTCTAGACTTGCCATAGAACTGGAGCAATAAAAAAGAAAAAAAAACTCACGTAAAGTGCAAATTATAAATTCAAGTATGTTCAGTGTAGTATGAAATATAGTAAATTCAGTGGCGTGCCGTGAGGTTTCAGTTAGGCTAATATGGGAGTTGCAGCGTAAAGAGATTCGGAGACTGAAGATTGCATTGCGGATGAAGTTGTAGACGGAGTTTTTTTTATGCGTTTTAGTTTTTCATAAGATTATGATAAAGGTCGCGGTGGTTAAACTTTAGATGGTTAAAAAGGTTTGTTGTGTTAGCGGTCGGTGCGGACACTACTACGAAACACTTTTTGCACGTAATGGGTTTTTGCTCTTCATCAAACCCAAAGTGATTCCATACAATTGAATTGGACTTGCCTTTTTTGTTTACCAAGCACTTCTGCTGCGATTCTCCTGCTATTTTTCCAAACCGCTAGGTACAACTTTCCTCTTGGGGTGGACCTGCCGGCTAGCTGGCAGCAGTAGCTTAGAGGGGGGCGGGGCAGAGCAGCTCATGGTAGCTTGCGTGCGCGTGAATTAAACAACTCAAAATTAATAATCGTTTTTTCTCGATTACATAATTTTTGTAATCGTTGCGTGTAATAATTGAAATCGTAATTGAATTTCGATTAATTGCACAGCTCTATCTTTCAGTGTAATTTTTGCATTTCACAAATTCCTCTCAGGGGCCAGACTGGACCCCTTGGCGGGCCGGATTTGGCCCCCGGACCGCATGTTTGACACCTGTGGTTTAAGCAATTTAGTTTCAACCCTTAAAAACACTGTTGCGGTCTAATCAAAAGGTACATCTGACAAAATATTTTATCGTTTCCACTTTAGAGCGTTGTCGTGTAAAGTAGGCCTCAGGACAGCAGATACAGTGTTCTTCTTCTTCTTCTTCTTTACACTTCAGTGTCAGACAGGCGTCTTTTTTACATCAAACCTCCTCCTGTGTGCAGCTAAAACTGTCACATTTAACTCGTTTACACAGCTGATTTATTTTTTTTTACATGACATTTTTTTGTACCGACTGACTGTGACAATTAACCCCTGGGTCAAAGATAACACCTGAGGCAAAACTACCAACGTCAACCAGCTACGCAGGATACGTGAACGTACACACACACTTCCTCTGAGCTTCTCTGTGGAAACATCACGCTATCCATCATCATCTCACACTCATTCAGTTCTGACATGTGATGGATGTGTGTGTGGATCAGCCAGGCCGACGGACCGGAACACCATATGTGTGTGTAGATGTTACTATGAATGTAAATTAAACTGCGGACATTGGATGTACACTGTAAAAAATGCAGTGTCAATATGTCAGAGTCAAGCTATTTTAACCTAGAGTATTTATAGGTCTATGGAGAGTCAACCAGCTCTGTTTATTTAACCCTTTCATGCATAGTGGTCACTCCAGTGGACAGTTGTTCTCCAGCTGTTCTCTTGTGTATTCATAGTTTTATTGTTTTAGTTCCATATCAGCCAACACAGTGGACGCTTATGCACCATCCCATAATAACACACTGACATTCAGACCATTACTGTAACTGTACTGTTCTAGATAAAACTGATCTGCACGAACATGTTTGAGTGGAAATCAGTTATCTGTTAGAAAAAAAAAGTTTTGTTTTGTTTTTTTTTTTGCATATTATCTCCATGAAAAGGGTAATAACTAGCATTAGAACATGTTAAAGTGTGAGAAAACATCAGATTATATTTTATTTCATTGTTTTCATATCACTTTCTGATATTGAGTTTTAAACACGTTTCTTTACTTCAAAAATTAAATGCATGGACGTTTTTGTAACTCCATGAAAAAAAAAGAAAAAAAAAAAAAAACCTTGATCACATTGTTTTTTTTTTCATGCCTGTGGAGGAATAAAAACACTCAAGAAAAAAATCTTAACTAAGGTTCTCATAATTAATGCATGAAAGGGTAAAGAATGTTTTTATTTCATTGTTTTCATATTACTTTCTTACAGAACAGGATTAGGCCCACTGGACTTTAAACTCAGAATTCTGGGCCTCGGGGCAAGCCCCCCCCCCCCCCCCCCCCCCCCCCCCCCCCCATTCACCACCAAAGTTTAATCATTTCTTCCTTGTGTCAGTATCAACATTTCCTGAAAATTTCATGAAAATCCATCCATAACTTTTTGAGTTATCTTGCTAACAAACAAACAAACAAACAAACAAACAAACAAACATGCATTCACACAAAGCAAAAAAATCACAATAGCTCCCGGCAGAGGTAGTAAATAAATAAATAAATAAATAAATAAATAAATAAATAAATAGCATAACCATTGTTTCTGATGACTTTTGGTGGTCTAATAATTTTTTTTTCCCGTGACTGACTATCTATCTATCTATCTATCTATCTATCTATCTATCTATCTATCTATCTATCTATCTATCTATCTATCTATCTATCTATCTATCTATCTATCTATCTATCTATCTATCTATCCATCCATCCATCCATCCATCCATCCATCGTTCTGTCGTTCTATCGTTTTATCATTCAATCTGTCATTCTATTGTTCTATTGTTCTATCTATCATTCTATCATTTTATCATTCTATGTATCGTTCTATCGTTCTATCATCATTCTGTCTATGGTTTTATCGTTTTATCTATCGTTCTATCATTTTATCGTTCAATCTGTCATTCTATCTATCTATCTATCTATCTATCTATCTATCTATCTATCTATCTATCTATCTATCTATCTATCTATCTATCTATCTATCCATCCATCCATCCATCCATCCATCCATCCATCCATCCATCCATCCATCCCCATCCATCGTTCTGTCGTTCTATCGTTTTATCATTCAATCTGTCATTCTATCTATCTATCTATCTATCTATCTATCTATCTATCTATCTATCTATCTATCTATCTATCTATCTATCTATCTATCTATCTATCTATCTATCTATCTATCTATCTGTGTGTGTATGTGTGTGTGTGTTCTTTGATAGACAACGCTCTCTGCTTCATGCTTTATCCTATTATGGTTTTAACACAGCTTTTTGTCCTTCAAGGTCTTAACTGTCTCCTCGCTCAGATCTTAAAATGCTAGCCACGTAAACAAACAATTATATTTATCCCAAGGTTACATCTCCGCTGTCACAACAACCGCAACACACCGTCTTCTAAAAGAACTGCAAAAAACAGTCGCTAATCTCTTTTATGACTGCATTACATCCCCCCCCCCCCCCCCCCAAAAAAAAAAAACAAGTAAAAATAAACATCACAGACTACTTCTCTCATCACCTGTTTGTTTCAGTGGCAGCAGCAGGATAATTAGATGTTTCTTTCTATTTTTTTTTTTGTTTTTTTACCTATTCCCAGCGTGGTGTTTTATGATAATAGGAGCAGTTTTAGATAAGGAGGAGGAAGACAAGACTGTCAAAGAAGAAGAAGAAGAAGCACAGACTCAAAAATAGGTGGTATCGATGACCCCGGACATGATGCAGAACTATGAACCGGTTCCTGCTCATAAAAGAGCGTTTGCTTCGACTCGTATTCGACAGCATCATTAATAAATCAGGCTAAAGTTTGAAACTGTCACTTTATCTGAGTACGTGTTCGAAATAGCTGGAGGATAAATCCCTGTTTGATTTACAATCTGACAAAGGGCCTCGTGTTCAACACTGAAAAGGCGAGAGAATTCAAAGTGAAACGCTTCAGTTTTAAGACCAACAGAACATATCCGAATGACAAACGTCAGCTATCAGCCTTCCACAAATAAATAAAGTGGCTGTTGTTCGACTATTTCCACACTAGAACTGCGGAAAATTGAATAAAATGTGCTTTTTAACCCATGAAGACCCAGTGTTTTCTGTAACAAGGCCCCAAATGAATCTATTTAATCATTTTTAAGTTTTGATTTATCAGGGTTTATTATACTGTTAAAATAAACGGGGATGTTTCACTTTAAATCACATTTCAGTTTAAATCCCTGTAAATATGTAAATGTATAAATGCTGTACACTGACAATACATTTAGTTTTTCTATAGATTTTTTGTTTGTTTTTTTTTTAAATCAGAAGTCTTTATTTACAGTATTGTACAGGATGTTTTTTTTTACAGTAAGTTCTTTAGCAAGTTTTTTTGTTTTTTTGTTTTTTTTTGTATATAATGACCTTAATGTCAACCTAGTGACTAACCGCCTGTTTTATTCTGTGCGTTTTTTGTTTTCTTGTGCTGTATGCAAAGCTGCTGAATACTGGAATTTCCTTCTGGATTAATAAAGTATCTATCTATCTATCTATCTATCTATCTATCTATCTATCTATCTATCTATCTATCTATCTATCTATCTATCTATCTATCTATCTATCTATCTATCTATCTATCTATCTATCTATCTATCGTTCTATCTATCTATCTATCTATCTATCTATCTATCGTTCTATCGTTCTATCGTTCTATCTATCGTTCTATTATCATTCTCTCTACGGTTTTATCATTTTATCTGTCGTTTTATCTATCGTTCCATCGTTTTATCGTTCAATCTGTCATTCTATTGTTCGATCATTCTATCATTCTATCTATCTTTCTGTCATTTTATTGTTCTATCTATCGTTCTCTCTATTGTTTTAGCGTTCTATCTATTGTTCTTTCTATCTATCTATCTATCTATCTATCTATCTATCTATCTATCTATCTATCTATCTATCTATCTATCTATCTATCTATCTATCTATCTATCGTTCTATTGTTTTATCATTCAATCTGTCATTCTATTGTTCTATCTATCCTTCTATCTATCTTTCTATCATTTTATCGTTCTATCTATCATTCTATCATCATTCTCTCTATGGTTTTATCTATCTATCTATCTATCTATCTATCTATCTATCTATCTATCTATCTATCTATCTATCTATCTATCTATCTATCTATCTATCTATCTATCTATCGTTCTATCGTTCTATCTATCGTTCTATCTGTCGTTTTATCATTCAATCTGTCATTCTATTGTTCTATCTATCCTTCTATCTATCTTTCTATCATTTTATCGTTCTATCTATCGTTCTATCATCATTCTCTCTATGGTTTTATCGTTTTATCTATCGTTCTATCATTCTATCTATTGTTTTTTTCTTGTCTTATTCTATTGTTCGATCATTCTATCGTTCTGTCATTCTATGTATCTTTATCATTTCATCGTTCTCTCTCGTTTTAGCGTTCTATCATTTTATCTATCTATCTATCTATCTATCTATCTATCTATCTATCTATCTATCTATCTATCTATCTATCTATCTATCTATCTATCTATCTATCTATCTATCTATCTATCTATCTATCTATCTATCTATCGTGTTTTTTCAGTATAAATCATGTATTTTCCTATATTCATTTCACTGATCTTGTAGATGTTCGTAAAACCTCAAATTAAAGTTGTGTTTTATTATATCCAAAACAAACAAAACTGAAGAAAAAGTGACTTTTTCAACAACATCTATCATCAGCTGAACATAAACCCAGTGTGTCCATCCACGGTTGAAATTTTGAATTTCAGAGTATTTCAATTAAGTGTGTAGTGATTTATCACTGTTTATTGTAATATTATCTTCTGATTGGTTTTTTTGTTTTTGTTTTTTTTTTTCCAGTAAAATCAGGTTTTTTTTTTTTCATATTTAATTCACTGATCATGTAAATGTTCATTAAAGCTCAGATTAAAAGTGAGGGTTATTACATCACATACAGACAAAACTGAAGAATAAGTGACTTTTTTTAGTAAAATCTATCATTAACTGAACATAAACCCAGTGTTTCCATCCTCTGTCATTGATCCAACTCCATGGGTTTTACTGGTGAATCAATGTTGTAGAAGATGACAGACCAATTAATTTCTCTCTCTATTTAACGTCACCATTTATCATATTCTCCTCTGTATTTTGTGATTTTTTTTTCTTTCAGTGAAAATCAGGTATTTTCTTGTATTCATTTTACTGATCACGCACTTTAATCACCATTCTCAGATTACATTTGAGGGTTATTTTACCAAAAACAGAAAAAAAATTGAGAAAAAGTGACATTTTCAGTGAAATTTATCATTAACTGAACGTAAACCCAGTATGTAAATCATGTATTTCTTATATTTAATTCACTGATCATGCAGATGTTCATTAAAGCTTAGATTAAAGTTGAGGGTTATTATATTAAAAACAGAGAAAACTGACACGATATCATGAATTGCGTACAGATAACACACCACTTTTAATTGGTATGATATCTGTACGCATTATGAGCTTTCAGCGTGTATATTTACACAGCGTAAAAATAACATGTCATTAGTGTGATTAGCGGCTAGCATGATAAGGTTTAGGGTTAGGTGTTAGCGATTAGCAGCTGGTACATTGACATACCATCAAATGGCGTTAAATAACACGCAAAAGGGTGAAAATGTGTACATATAGCACGCCAAATGCAATAAATTGGCGTCACATACAACGCAATTTCATGAGATCAGTCTGAAACTGAAGAAAAAGTGACTTATTTTTTTGCAAAGATATCCATAACTGAACATAAAAATAACTGTGTCCTTCCACTGTCATTGATCCAACTCCGTGGGTTTTACTGGTGAATCAATGTTGTAGAAGATGACTGTGTTTCCATGGTAACTACAGAGCCTCTGAACGTCCAAACGGATCATATTTGATGACCATGAAAAGATGATAAACTGCATTTTACACCAATTATTTACATGTATTGATAGGATTAGTGGATCAGTAGATATTAAACATTTTAGATGAGCAGATGGATTTGGTCACTGGCTAATATTTGGGTCTTTATGGGTTAAAAAGTTTGGAAAATAAATGAATGAAAGTGTCTAAATAGGCCAATAAGGCATCAAAATGTTGCACACTGTCAATAAGAAATAGTCTTTTAAAAAAAGAAAAAAAGCAAAAGTCTATATTATACCAGTTATTTACATGTATTGATAAGATTAGTGGATCAACAGGTATGAAACAGTTCAGATCAGTAGATGGTTTTGGTCTCCAGTGGATGTTTGGGTTTTTAAGGGTTAACTCTGCGTCCTGGTAGACAGAAGCAAAGACGCTCACATGCTGATCAAGTCAGGGACCAGATGCCTGTCTATCTAATTTTTTTTTTTTTTTGCCAAAAAATGCCGGACAAGTGACAGACAGGCTGGCAGCTATAACCGCCTGCAGCCGTTTCTGAATCACAACCGACTGGAACCAGATCAGTTGTAAAAAAAAAAAAAACTGATCAGTGATCTGTCTGGTGGGAGTGAGTGATATCCGCCGCACTCACGCGAAAAATAACATTTCATCACATCGTCTTATCAAAGTGGTGAATAATCACATCAGATCGCGGCCCGAGGTAATAAGTTCGTCAAACAAGACGGTGAGATTAAGAATACAAACTCAAATTAAACTGCCTGACACCTTCATTAAGTTGTCACAGTTGAGTAATGGATGAATTGTGTGATGTGTGTTGGTCCAAAGCAGGAGTTTTCAGAGGGTGGAACAACATCAGAGACGACGTGTCATATATTCCAAGAACAGATTCGGTCACAAAAGGGCCTTAGAGCTTTTCAAGTCGAGTTTACGGTCAATAGCACAGATGTGAGATATCATCAGGAGAGTGTGACTAAGTGAGGAGGGGTTGTGGTTAAGAGCAGAATGTGTCTCATCTATGGTCTGTTTAACCCATAAAGACCCAAATATACACCTTTAACCCTTTCATGCATGACTGATGAGAACCTTAGTCAATATATTTTTCTTGAGTGTTTTTATTCCTCGTAAGGCATGAAAAAAACAATGCAATTGATTTTTTTTTTTTTTTTTTTTTTTTTAATGAACCTATTTTTCATGGAGTCACAAAAAGGTCCACTCAGCTGGACACCATGCATTTAAGTTTTGAAGCAAAGAAAAATGTATTTAAAACTCATCATCAGAAAGTGATATATATTGTGCAAACTATGAAATATAAACATTTTTAATGCCGCTCATTGCTAAATTGCTACTGTTTTCTCATATCTTATCATACTCTAATACTAGTTATTACTCATTTCATGGAGATAATATCCTCCTGAGACCCAGGAAATTGACGGTTTTAGCTTTTTTACGTGAAAAAATGATCTTGATTGGAAACTGCATAATGCAACAGTTTTTTTCAGATACATTTTTTAAACTAATTTTATTTATTGACTGATTTTTTAATGGAATATCCTTTGTAATGCACAGCATTTTTAAAGTTAAACTTTCAAACTTTTGTCCCCTACAGAGGACAAAATGCATTGCTGGATTTCAGGGTATATGCAAAAAAAAAAAAAAAAAAACCCAACAAAAAAAACAAACACACAAACAAACAAAAAAAAAACACTTTTTTTTCCAGAAAACTATTAATTAGAGTCTATAAACAATTAGCAATTGATTTACAGTCAAACATGTTAGTGCAGATCAGGTTTATCAAGAACAGCAAAGTTACAGTAATGGTATGAATGTCAGTGTATTATTATGGGATGGTGCATAGGTGTCCACTGTGTTGGCTGATATGGAACTAAAACAACAAAACCCATGAATATACAAGGGAACAGCTGTAGAAGAACTGTCCACTGGAGTGACCACTGTGCATGAAAGGGTTAACCTAAACCATCTGCTGATCTAAACTGTTTAATACCTGTCGATCCACTAATTCTATCAATACATGTAAATAATTGGTGTAAAATACAGTTTGTCGTCTTTTCATGGTCATCAGATATGACCCATTTGGATGTTCAGAGGCTCCATAGTTACCATGGAAACAGTCATCTTCTACAACATTGATTCACCAGTAAAACCCATGGAGTTGGATCAATGCCAGTGGATGGATACACTGGGTTTATGTTCAGTTAATGATAAATTTTACAAAAAAAGTCACTTTTTCTTCAGTTTTCTCTGATTTTTACATAACCTTCAACTTTAATCTGAGATTTTATGAAATTGTACATGATTTTATGCTCTGTTATTGATATATTTTATAGAAAAAGTCACTTATTCTTCAGTTTTGTCTGTTTCTGATATAATAACCCTAAATTTTAATCTGTTGGATCAATAACAGTAGATGGACACACTGGGTTTATGTTCAGTTAATGATAAATTTTACAAAAAAAAGTTGCTTTTTCTTCAGTTTTCTCTGTTTTTGATATAATAAGCCTCAACTTTAATCTGAGCTTTTATGAAAATCTATATGATCAGTGAATTTAATACAGGAAAATGACTGATTTTCACTGGGAAATGCTAAATATAGAGGACAATATTATAATAAATGGGGATAAATCGCTTAACAGTGACGTCAGAGTTAACAATTGTCTCAGTCTGTGGATGCAGCTGTTGTATAAACTGTATTTGTGTGACAGTTCCTCTTGTCATCTTTCAGAATAGCTGTGTTTGTGATATATTCAACTATTGTTCGTGAAACAAAGTTGCATCTGCAGGTTTATTAAACAGAGCTGGTGGTTTTTTTCAGCTCTTTATGTTGACAGTTTCTCGTGGTTCTTCTACAGCTACATTGAGACAGCAGGTCTTAATGCACAATTCGGATTTTTTGGTAAAATCCGATTTTTTGGGGGTGCTTGTTCATATTAGACATTAAATGCGACTCCTATCAGTTTTGAGTATGAATTGAATGCGACCCTGAAGTGACCCCCATGCCCAAAAAAGGTCCTGATGTAATATGTGACCACGTAGGCACGCATCGTGTTTATGGAAGTAACACTCAGAATTGAGATGTTTGTCGGATTTGGGTCATTCCACCTCAATTCAACAAGTGCCTCCTGCTCGACCATCTTAGATTTGCTTGAAATTTTTACCATATCAAATTCAACACTAAAAAACACCTCAGCCAAAATTTCAGATTGATATGTCAAATACATTTGAAGAAAAAAATTCATGAACAGGGTACCCCTCTTGCCGTTTTTGGTGCATTTCGCGATCGTCTTAAAATGTATCAAATTTTAGAGTGCAATATCTCAGTAAGTTTTCTAGCTAAATGCATGAAATTTTCAGCAAAGAATGACTACCACATATAGATTGCATATGTATATTATCAATAACATTGTCTTTATTGGGACTGTGGTATGACCTTGTGAAATCTGGAAAATAAACTTGAAACTTTTACAAACCCCTATATTTATTGACCAATTAAACACAAACCAAATATGATATATTGCAAATAATTACACATCCTTTTACATAAGTATACAGAGTAATCAGATCAGCATTTATTAATGGGTATGATCCTTTTTTGTTGTTGTTTTTGTCATAATAAAATCGCAAAATAACATTTTTCATTAATTTTCACTTTCAAATACCACAGGTATGACAAGGAGTACCAACCAAAAGAACTTATTTTCTGAAAGACCATCACATATGCTTACAAAATGTAAAATTTCATGATGGTTCTAGGACTCCAACCGACAAAAAAATATTTTTGAATAACCCAGCTATATCGCTCACGATTCTTATCATCTGATCATGAAATTCGAGATGCTTGAACTCTTTGACTGTGCAGAGTATAGTGATTTATTTACTAAACACCAAATGTAATAGAACAATCTGTTTGTAACATATTTCCAACAGTGAACATGACAATAGTAATAACATATGTTATAACTATTATAACATATTATAACACATTTCGATGCTGTAAAGGTCGGATAAGTGCGACCTAGCTGTTCAGACTTAAGTCACATTGCAAAATATCAGATACGTATCGGATTTAGGACCACATATGAAAGTGGTCTGGGTCGGATTTGTGCTGTTCAAACTGTCTTTAACAGATCGGATACAGGTCACGTATGGGCAAAAAAAATCGGATTTGGGCCACATTTGCTCCAGTCTGAACGTAGCCATAGTGGTTTGCGACAAACTTTGGGTTTCTCAGCTTAACTAAATAAATTTTTCTTTTGAATTGCCAAATATCGTATGTAATTGATATCAGAATAAAAAACAATTTGAGATTTTTTCCAAAGTAAGGCTCAATATTAGCTAACAGTTGGGCTAACACTGTAACACTAAATTTAATTACTGACAACTTATTGTCTTTGCAACTTTATGGACTCAGTACCAGTCAACCTGAGGACACGATCCTACAACTGACAGGTTGAAAAGGAAGCTTTGTGGAATAATACATTTGCCTGTAGTCTGAACGTAACCTAAGTCTTTATAAGTGTTCTGAATGTTTACTAATAATTTTCACATTTATTTTTATCTTTAAATTAGTGATTTTTTGCTTATTTTAAATGGAATTATACATTTTCAAATATTTCCCTGTGGTCTACATAAACTGTAAATGCTCTGCTTGGGTCTGAATTCTTCATTAATTCAACTCCACAGGTCCATCTTCAACCCTATTTATGAGTAATGACACCAGAAAGGTTATTTTGAAAGTAAAAATTTAAATAAATAAATAAATGAATGAATGAATGAATAAATAAAGTTAAAAAATATATAAATAAATGAATAAATAGAAAAAAACAAAAAAATAATTAAAAAAATAAAAATAAATAAAACAAAAATCAAAAATAAATAAAACAAAAATAAAAAATAAAAATAAATTAAATAAATAAATTAATTAATTAAATTAAATTAAATTAAATTAAAATTTAAAAAAAAAGAAAGGTTGTTTTGAGCGCTGGCCCTTTAAATGCAAATGAACCACTTCAAGCCCCGCCCCCTCCAGGTTATTGGCTGTGCTGCTCTGTCCTGTTCAACCAACAACTGAACATTTTAAGTAATCTGCTCAAAGTTTATATATATATATATATATATAATATATAAGTTTATATATAATACTTATTTATAAGTCAAAGTTTATATTTTCAGTTTTTACTACAACCGCTGCTGCCGACAAACAATTACGTGGTATTCGGAAAAATGTTCGTCAGAAGTCTTGACCTTATATGTGCAAATGTCGTAACTAGTCATAAAACGTAACAAATTAAGCAGGAATTAAAACAGGTTGTAGAAATCCACTCGATTTTTGCCAAAATGAATATAACGATAGCTTTGCAGCAAGCACCTGGAGGGTTCAAATTCAAACTTTTGGAACTACGATAGTCCCCAAATACACAAATAAATGAACCAAAGACTAATAAAAGTAGGTTTAGATAAACACCACTCCTTTAAAGTATAATTACAGTTTCAGACACACACATGCAGACAATAATATTCAGACCTCCAGCAGCTGGTGAGTCATAAACCACAGTCATCATCGCTTTGTTCGCTATTAAAAGTCAAACTTGCAAAAGCAGGCAAATGCAACATAAACACACGGCCATTAATGACTAAACTTTGATGTTTTTCTCCTTCGTTTCTGCGCAGTAGCATTCCAACATACGTAGTTTATCCACTGGCAGACAAACATTAGTAGTGTCACATAAATCAAATATCTGTGTGTAATTGCCCTCCTAATGGAATGGGATTGTATCGATTCCTGAAACTAAGTGGACGTCTCATTTCAGACCGGGCTAAATAGAGTTTTAATGACTACCCTCATGTGTGCTCCCATTGTGTGACTCTGAATTGGGATTTTCAGAAGCATGTAAGGCTACAACAATGGAATATTGAACCTACTGGGAAATACAACCGCACATTACAGCCATAGAAAGAGATGCGTTTGTCAACTTCTGAATTGAACTACAAGGTTTTTTCTTCCCTATAACAGATTTGTTGACGTAACCAGGCTGAAAAACACATCACAGCATCGTAATCAGCATTTACAATCGAGTGTCTATAAGTTAAAATAAGAATAAAGCAGAAAATTAAACTAAACTCTTCAGACTTTTAACCCATAAAGACCCAGTTAGAGATTTTTTTTCCCCTATTTAACCTTTAAGTGATTTATCCCCATTTATTGTACTATTATCCACTGTGTTTTGCATTTTTCACTGTAAATCATGCATTTTTTTATATTTAATTTCCTATATTTTGTTTAGATATTCATGAAAACACAGTAAATTTAATGTTATTATATCAAAACAGAGAAAACGGGTGGGGGGGGGGGTGAGTTTTTCATTAAAGATATCAATAACAACAAGTATTTCCACCATTTGTCATTGATCCAACTCCATGGGTTTTACTGCTGAGTCAATGTTGTAGATGATGATGGTGTTTCCACGGTAACCACGGAGCCTCTGAATGTCCAAATGGGTCATATCTGATGACCATGAAAAGACGACAAACTTCTGTTATTTTATATTATTCAAAATGAGTTTATTAGACTAGCTAAGTAATTATTTTTTGTTGATGAACGGTGCATTTATTAATTAATTACCAATTTATTTATTTTTCATATCAATGAAAGAGGAAATTTTTCAGTTTATATGTTACAAACAAAATTTACTTTAAAAAAATGTTACTTTTTATATATAAACAGTTAAATATAAGTTGTTTGTTTGCAAAGTTTTGAAAATATAAACAGACGCTTTTGACACAAGAATAAATTTTGCCTAATTTTTTTTCAATCAAAAATGTTGAAGTGAAAGTTCAAGGGGTACTTGGCTAAAAAAAAAAAGTATATTTCAGGGGGTACTCCACTGTAAAAAGCTTGAGAACCGCTATTGTTGAAGATGACAGCGTTTCCATGGCAACTTCGGAGCCTCTGAACGTCCAAATGGGTCATATCTGATGACCATGAAAAGACGACAAACTTCTGTTATTTTATATTATTCAAAATGAGTTTATTTGACTAGCTAAGTAATTATTTTTTGTTGATGAACGGTGCATTTATTAATTAATTATCAATTTATTTATTTTTCATATCAATGAAAGAGGAAATTTTTCAGTTTATATGTTACAAACAAAATTTACTTTAAAAAATTGTTACTTTTTATATATAAACAGTTAAATATAAGTTGTTTGTTTGCAAAGTTTTGAATATATAAACAGACGCTTTTGACACAAGAATAAATTTTGCCTAATTTTTTTTCAATCAAAAATGTTGAAGTGAAAGTTCAAGGGGTACTTGGCTAAAAAAAAAGTATATTTCAGGGGGTACTCCACTGTAAAAAGTTAGAGAGCTGTTGTTGTAGAAGATGACAGTGTTTCCATGGTAACTTCGGAGCCTCTGAACGTCCAAATGGGTCATATCTGATGACCATGAAAAGACGACAAACTTCTGTTATTTTATATTATTCAAAATGAGTTTATTTGACTAGCTAAGTAATTATTTTTTGTTGATGAACGGTGCATTTATTCATTAATGACCTATTTATTTATTTTTCATATCAATGAAAAAGGAAATTTTTCAGTTCATATGTTACACACAAAATTTACTTTAAAAAATTGT
This sequence comes from Sphaeramia orbicularis, assembly GCF_902148855.1. Taxonomy (NCBI): domain Eukaryota; kingdom Metazoa; phylum Chordata; class Actinopteri; order Kurtiformes; family Apogonidae; genus Sphaeramia; species Sphaeramia orbicularis. Next base: position 39,865,933 of record NC_043979.1, on the reverse strand, counting down.
TACTTTTTATATATAAACAGTTAAATATAAGTTGTTTGTTTGCAAAGTTTTGAATATATAAACAGACGCCTTTGACACAAGAATAAATTTTGCATAATTTTTTTTCAATCAAAAATGTTGAAGTGAAAGTTCAAGGGGTACTTGGCTAAAAAAAAAAGTATATTTCAGGGGGTACTCCACTGTAAAAAGCGTGAGAACCGCTATTGTTGAAGATGACGGCGTTTCCATGGCAACTTCGGAGCCTCTGAACATCCAAATGGGTCATATCTGATGACCATGAAAAGACGACAAACTTCTGTTATTTTATATTATTCAAAATGAGTTTATTAGACTAGCTAAGTAATTATTTTTTGTTGATGAACGGTGCATTTATTCATTAATGACCTATTTATTTATTTTTCATATCAATGAAAAAGGAAATTTTTCAGTTTATATGTTACACACAAAATTTACTTTAAAAAATTGTTACTTTTTATATATAAACAGTTAAATATAAGTTGTTTGTTTGCAAAGTTTTGAAAATATAAACAGACGCCTTTGACACAAGAATAAATTTTGCCTAATTTTTTTTCAATCAAAAATGTTGAAGTGAAAGTTCAAGGGGTACTTGGCTAAAAAAAAAAAGTATATTTCAGGGGGTACTCCACTGTAAAAAGCTTGAGAACCGCTATTGTTGAAGATGACGGCGTTTCCATGGCAACTTCGGAGCCTCTGAACGTCCAAATGGGTCATATCTGATGACCATGAAAAGACGACAAACTGTATTTTACACCAATTATTTACATGGATTGATAGGATTAATGGATCAACGGGTATTAAACAGTTTAGATCAGTAGATGGTTTCGGTCACCAGTGGTTGTTTGAGTTTTTAAGGGTTAAACTTTCTTAACCTTTTATCGGGCAAGTGACTATTTTCGGTCATTTTCGGCTTGACATATAAAACAACAGTAAATACTATAGTCCTCCTACAAAAACGAGCCATACGTATTATTAATAAGGCCGGTTACTATGAACATATTAATGAATTGTTTATGATATCCCATATTATGAAATTTAATGATTTGGTTTACTATAAAATAATGCAAATAATGTATAAAGCCAAATTAAAGTGACTCCCCGTCTGTGTATAAAGGTTCTTCTCAACACATGAGTCTAAATATGATTTGTATGATGTTTGTAAATTTGTTGTACAAAAAACTAAAAAAAAGAGACAAAAAGAAGATGTATAACTGTTTTTGGAGTTAAACTATGGAATGAAGCCAGCATGGATTTAAGAATGCGTAGCTCATTTTTGGTTTTTAAAAAAATGGTTAGTAAGGCAATTTTTGAAGGATACAATTGTTTTGATGTAATAATTAATAAGTAATTAATTTATTTTCGACTGTACATTAAATTACCATTCATTTGGGTGGTTATGTTTCTGTTTTTCTGGTTTAGTTTCACTTTTTTTTTTTTTTTTTAATGTTTTTGCTTGTTTGTTTGGTTGTATGCATTGTTGTTTTTTCTTTTTCCTATATTGAATGCTGGGTAGCTTAATTTGTTCTGTAGGACAGGCATTAATATAAGCATTCTGCTTCTGACCAAGGTTATAATAGTTTTGGATTTTTCATTATAGTTTAGTTTTATTTAGTTTTGACTTTTTTTTCTCTAATTCAGTTAGTTTTAATTAGTTTTTAGAGCAGCTTTGCTAGTTTTTGTTAGTTTTCGTTATTTTGTAAATGCTTAGTTTTAGTTTAGTTTTAGTTTGTTTGTTTTTTTATATCTTTTCTCTTCTTCACCATCAAATTCAAATAAATCCCAGACAAGACTCTGCTGCTTTCTCCCAACTTTAGTCTCCGTGTTTCCAGGTAGAGTGGGGACCAGAAGACAACTGTAAACCACAAGTGATGACAAGATACGGACTGTTAAATATTATATGTTGCCAGCGGCTAAAATTGCTTGAGAGAAATAAATCAATTTTATATCAATCCGACATTTACAAAGACGAAAACGAAGGGAATTTTATCCATAATTTTTATAGGTTTTAGTTAGTTTAGTAAGCACACAATACAGTTTCAGTTAGTTAACGTTTTTTTCTTTTCATTATAGTTTTTATTTATTTCAGTTAACGGAAATGTTTTTACAATTCTAGTTTTCGTCATTTCGTTAGTTTTCGATAATAACCTTGCTTCTGACTGTGCCTTTTCAGCCACTAACCTGTTGGTAATGTCTGTAATGTTGACACTGGTTGTATTATTATGTGACTGAATAAAGAATTTCATCATCATCATCATCATCAAAAGCTGTAAATAGTGAATATGGGTGATTTTTATCCTTTTAACAATTGTTTTATTGCATGGGTTTACTTTTTAGCAAGTGCCGCTCGGATGTTTTATGGCAAGAGGAGGGAGACTGTTGTCACGGCAACCGACAAGGAGGTAAATGACGACGTCCAATAACACACAAAGGTTGAAATTTTGAACTTCAGAGTATTTCAACGATACATAATAAAGGGTTAAAGTTTTAATGGAATCCCTCCCTGTCTCTCCTCCACAGTTTCTCTATCTTATAATAACACCGAGGCATTTCCAGATATGACCGGAGTGAATACAGACCATCATATTACCGCACAGAACGCTTTTCTGTTTCAGGCTGACCCACATAAAATGTCCAACGGGGGAAAAGGGGGGGGGGTTGGTCTTGAGAGATAGTGTAACTTGCAAGATTAATTTACACATTGTGAACTTCTGGAGAGAATTCCACAACTTCCAATGTCATATTAAGATGCGCTTGATGAATATTTCATGGCGACTCCTTTTACAGAACACTTCCCTCTCTCTCTTCAAGGCTCTGATCTTGAAGACAGATGATGATGATGATGATGATGATGATGATGATGATGATGATGATGGCTAAAGACGTGGCTAAAGATTGGATGTTAAAACGTTGAAGGCATCAAAACAACAAAGAGAATGTTTGATCAAAAAGACTGAAAAATAACACGTACTCACTTAAGATTTAAGACGCATTCAGTCAAAGTTATGGTTTTCTAATACAGTGAGTTTTATTATTGATTTATGTGCAAAACACTCAGAACTCATAAAAACCAAAACATCCACTAGTGACCAAAACAGTCAAGGAAACTGTTTAATACCTGTTGATCCACTTATCCTATCGATACATGTAAATAATTGGTGCTAAATACAGTTTGTCGTCTTTTCATGGTCATCACATATGACCCATTTGGATGTTTAGAGGCTTCGTAGTTACCATGGAAACACCGTCATCTTCTACAACATTGATTCACCAGTAAAACCCACAGAGTTGGATCAATGACAGTGGATGGACACACTTGTTTTATGTTCAGTTAATGAGAGATTTTACGGAAAAAGTCACTTATTCTTCAGTTTTCTCTGTTTCTGATAAAGTAACCCTTAACCCTATAACACCGAACGTATCATATTTGATACATAAGTTTTGAAGCCCTCTACATGATCAGTGTGATATTTTTTTGTCTTGAAAATCCTGATGTATACAATTAGATACATGCAATACACAGATAATCCACCAGGGGGAGGAATTCGTTTACCAGAGGCCTTTCCAGTGACACTACAAGACTGTCATAAATGAGGAGGGAGGAAGAACTTTGGCAATTTTGAAAAGGAATTACCAATTTTTTAGACATTTTTGTGTTATATTATGTTTTTGTTATTTTATTATCATTATTATTATTATTATTATTATTATTATTATTATTATTATTATTATTATTTTGTTTTTGTTATTGTTTTTTTTTTGTTTAAAAATAATACTATTTATACTATTATATAATACTATTTTACTATTTGTGTCAAATATGATACAAAACTGAAACTCATACATGGAAATTGATTTTTGGAAGAAAAAAAAAAAACAAAAACAAAATAAAATGTGGGGTTGTAGGACCAATAAAAGCTCCAGTTTCCAAGAACTGGAATTTTCTGTCAATGATTTAATGGTTCAGGCATTACAGGTTTAATTTTAATCTGAGCTTTAATGAACATTTACATGATCAGTGAATAAAATATAGGAAAAAAACTGATTTTACTGAAAAAAAAAACAAAAAAATACTGAAGAAAATATTGCAATAAATAGTCATAAATCACTTAACCCTTTATACTGAAACACTCTGAATTTCTAAATTTCAACTTTAGCGTGTTAATCTCCCTCCTTTTATCATAAAACATCTGAGCAGCACTTGCTAAAAACTAAACACATGAAATAAAACGACTGTTACAAGGCCGTAAACTGACAAAAATCACTCATATTTCCTTTATTTTTAACTATATACATTATCTCGACTTTTCCTCAGAGTTGAAGGATTGCTATGTGTAATTATTTATTCACATTTTGTTATTTATTTTATATTATTTATTTTTCTCCTTATAGTTTTTTTTTCTTTTTATTAGTCATTTTTCTTATTTATTTACATACCTTTTTTTCCCCTTTTTTTTTAAAAAATTGTTCTCTATTTCTTTCTCTCTTATTTGGGTTTTGAGTAGTGGGAGTTGACATTCAGATGTGACGATCGATGTTTATTCTATATTTTTATACCTTATGTTGTATATCACACTGTCTATCTAAAATGTCCAAAATGTTCTATAAATAAAATTTTTTAAAAATCACTCATTTTCACTATTTACAGCTTCAAAATGTCTATAAAATCTCTCTGAATCACTGTATAATGTTACAAAAAAAAACAAAACAACATGCTTCTTGGCGTGGGATCGGCTCCATATTTCATGTTTGCGGAAATGACCAAAAATAGTCACTTGCCCGATAAAGGGTTAAGAAAGGTTCAAAACAGAGAAAAATTCACAAAAGTAGCACTGGGTCTTTATGGGTTAATATTATGACTAGCATTATCTACTAACGGACAGAACTGGCTTTGTTACAATTTTATTATGACTTCTTATGGTCTGTAAACATTTTTATGATCATATTTACCGACTAAATATGACTCCAACAACATGATGATTAATGACGAACACTACGACACCGAGCAGGTACTATCATATCATTTTCATTAAATGTTTAATCATATCAAAGACAATAATACTGCCGGGACAACTGCACTGTTGTTTTGTTTTTTTTTAAAATTGTTCTCTTTATCTATTTCTTTCTCTCTTATTTGGGTTTTGAGTAGTGGGAGTTGACATTCAGATGTGACGATCGATGTTTATTCTATATTTTTATACCTTATGTTGTATATCACACTGTCTATCTAAAATGTCCAAAATGTTCTATAAATAAAATTTTTTAAAAATCACTCATTTTCACTATTTACAGCTTCAAAATGTCTATAAAATCTCTCTGAATCACTGTATAATGTCATAAAAAAAACCAACATGCTTCTTGGCACGAGATCGGCTCCATATTTCATGTTTGCGGAAATGACCAAAAATAGTCACTTGCCCGATAAAGGGTTAAGAAAGGTTCAAAACAGAGAAAAATTCACAAAAGTAGCACTGGGTCTTTATGGGTTAATATTATGACTAGCATTATCTACTAACGGACAGAACTGGCTTTGTTACAATTTTATTATGACTTCTTATGGTCTGTAAACATTTTTATGATCATATTTACCGACTAAATATGACTCCAACAACATGATGATTAATGACGAACACTACGACACCGAGCAGGTACTATCATATCATTTTCATTAAATGTTTAATCATATCAAAGACAATAATACTGCCGGGACAACTGCACTGTTGTTTTTTTGTTTTTTTAAATTGTTCTCTTTATCTACTTCTTTCTCTCTTATTTGGGTTTTGAGTAGTGGGAGTTGACATTCAGATGTGACGATCGATGTTTATTCTATATTTTTATACCTTATGTTGTATATCACACTGTCTATCTAAAATGTCCAAAATGTTCTATAAATAAAATTTTTAAAAAATCACTCATTTTCACTATTTACAGCTTCAAAATGTCTATAAAATCTCTCTGAATCACTGTATAATGTCATAAAAAAAACCAACATGCTTCTTGGCACGGGATCAGCTCCATATTTAATGTTTGCGGAAATGACCAAAAATAGTCACTTGCCCGATAAAGGGTTAAGAAAGGTTCAAAACAGAGAAAAATTCACAAAAGTAGCACTGGGTATTTATGGGTTAATATTATGACTAGCATTATCTACTAACGGACAGAACTGGCTTTGTTACAATTTTATTATGACTTCTTATGGTCTGTAAACATTTTTCTGATCATATTTACCGACTAAATATGACTCCAACAACATGATGATTAATGACGAACACTACGACACCGAGCAGGTACTATCATATCATTTTCATTAAATGTTTAATCATATCAAAGACAATAATACTGCCGGGACAACTGCACTGTTGTTTTTTTGTTTTTTTACATTGTTCTCTTTATCTACTTCTTTCTCTCTTATTTGGGTTTTGAGTAGTGGGAGTTGACATTCAGATGTGACGATCGATGTTTATTCTATATTTTTATACCTTATGTTGTATATCACACTGTCTATCTAAAATGTCCAAAATGTTCTATAAATAAAATTTTTTAAAAATCACTCATTTTCACTATTTACAGCTTCAAAATGTCTATAAAATCTCTCTGAATCACTGTATAATGTCATAAAAAAAACCAACATGCTTCTTGGCACGGGATCAGCTCCATATTTAATGTTTGCGGAAATGACCAAAAATAGTCACTTGCCCGATAAAGGGTTAAGAAAGGTTCAAAACAGAGAAAAATTCACAAAAGTAGCACTGGGTCTTTATGGGTTAATATTATGACTAGCATTATCTACTAACAGACATAACTGGCTTTGTTACAATTTTATTATGACTTCTTATGGTCTGTAAACATTTTTATGATCATATTTACCGACTAAATATGACTCCAACAACATGATGATTAATGACGAACACTACGACACCGAGCAGGTACTATCATATCATTTTCATTAAATGTTTAATCATATCAAAGACAATAATACTGCCGGGACAACTGCACTGTTTTGTTTGTTTTTTTTGTTTTAGTTCTTTGATCCGAAACTGGATCGAGACCAAGGCGGCACATTCCAGAGGCATTTCCAGGATTAATCATGCATTCTTTGCCGCATCTCTTCTTCCAGTCCCAGGAGTGCCGCTCACTTCATTAAGATCCTGAAGGGCTTTTCTATGGAATGTTCTTTTAGCGGTGCAGTAATTACAACGAGGTAATAATAAGCAGAGATATAAAAGATTTATTTAAAAGACAAATGAATATATGATAGGTGTCTGTAAGTATTGATAGCTTCACTTTGTCATTAGCTTCTCTTTTTTTTTTTTTTTTTTTTTTTTTTGGTGCATTTTGACGCCTTATTGGCCCATTTAGACATTTTCATTCATTTATTTTCTAAACTTTTTAACCCATAAAGAGCAAAATTTACGCCAGTGACTAAAAGCATCTTCTGATCTAAACTGTGTAATACCTGTTGATCCATTAATTCTATCAATACATGTAAATAATTGGTGTAAAGTACAGTTTGTCATCTTTTCATGGTCATCAAATATGACCCATTTCGACGTTTAGAGGCTTCATAGTTACCGTGGAAACACCGTTATCTTCTACAAGTCATGGAGTTAGAGCAATGACTTTTGTTTTATGTTCAGTTAATGATATATTTTACTGAAAAAGTCATTTTTTTCTTCAAGTTTTCTCTATTTTTGGTGTGATAACCCTCAAATGTAACCACAGCATGATTATTAAAGTATATAATCGTAATACTTGATTTTCACTGAAAAAAAAATGCTAAATGGATATTATATTATGTAATATGATGTTAAGTGGTGATAAAGTGCAATACAATAAAGTACAATAAAGTATTGGTAAATTTGTCGTCAAAGCAAGGGGTATATACATGGTGTAGGGGCAAGAGGTAGGTGGGGGGGGGGTGTTGCATAAGTGACGTATTACTACTACACTGTAAAAAATCTAAATCTTACCAAGTGTATTTTTCTCATTTCTAGTCCAAATATCTCATCACACTTAAAATAAGACATAATCACCTAAAGAGGAACTTTTCAGTGAGATATAAGAACTGATTTTTAGACAATAGATCTGGAAAATCTGATTTCAAGAAATCTTACCAAGATAATTTTCACTTGTTCCATTGGCAGATTTTTTATTTGCTTAATTCAAGATTTTTTTTTTTTTTCTTAATTCAAGACTTTTTTTTTTTTTTGCTTAATTAAAGATTTTTTGCTTAATTCAAGATTTTTTTGCTTAATTCAAGACTGATTTTTTTTTTTTTTCGCAGACTTCCATAAATTTTTTGCTGAATTCATGATTTTTTTGCCTAATTGAATTTTTTTTTTTTTGCTTAATTCAAGATTTTTTTTGCTTAATTCAAGATATTTTTTGTTTTACTTAATTCAAGATTTTTTGCTTAATCCAGGATTTTTTTTTTTTTTTTTTTTTTGCTTAATTCAAGATTTTTTTTTTTTGTGCTTAATTCAAGATTTTTTGCTTAATTCAAGATTTTTTTTTGCATAATTCAATTTTTTTTTTTTTTTTTTTTTTTTTGCTTAATTCAAGATTTTTTTTGCTTAATTCAAAATTTTTTTGCTCAATTCCAGAAAAAAAAAAAAATCTGTCAATGGAACAAGTAAAAATTATCTTGGTAAGATTTCTTGAAATAAGATTTTCAAGATCTATTGTCTAATAATAGTTCTTGTATCTCACTAAAAAGTTACTCTTAAGGTGATTATGTCTTATTTTAAGTGTGATGAGATATTTTGGACTAGAAATGAGAAAAATACACTTGGTAAGATTTAGATTTTTTCCAGTGCACTACTACTAATAATAACAACAATAATAAAAACCATCATCTTCATAATAATAATAATAATAATAATAATAATAATAATAATGATAATAATAATAATAATAATAATAATTGATGATGTTTTGTCTGTATTTTTAGCCTGTCTTTTTAAATTTATTCTGTTCGTTGATTTCTTGTTTGTTTTTAAATGGACTCCCAAGTCTGCAAATAAAGATGAATAATAAATAATAACAATAAATAATAACAATAAATAATAATAATAATAATAATAATAATAATAATAATAATAATAATAATAATAATAACAAAAACCTCAGACTCCTGTTTTCTCTACGCCGTACACAGTCTTCACATCCACTTAAATACAAGCTGCCTCCAACATGATGCAACAGTAAATCTAGCCTAGATTTCTACTGATCCGTGCACAGACAACAGAATGCTGGATTCCACTCACTTGGTGCTGATGTCTGTGCAATATAAACACAACTCAAAATGTGTCCTCTAACACAAACACAGCTCATGTCACATTCAGACATACAGTATGTGTGTGTGTACATGGTGGGGGTGGGGGTGGGGGTGGGCTCTAAATCTGGCTCAGGTTAAGACAGCGCCTCTGGGAAATGATCCTTTCTATTCAGGTGAACTGAAATGAACCTGCTATAGGTGTATAATGTCACCAAATCTGTAGTTAAACACACAGAGGCAATACACATGGTGACTCCACATTGTGTTAACTGGCCTTTGTAGGAGGCGGGGGGTAGCGGGTAGGGGGTGGGGGTCTTGGCTTGGTGTCGCCTGCTGTCCACTGGGGAGCTTACGGTAGTGTGAAAATGCCGTCTTGACTGGGAGCCCTGCTAACCCCCAGTCCCACTGAGCTCCACAGGCTGATGGTGCTCAGCCATCCACAGCTAGCCGCAGAGATAATGGATAGCAACGGATGACAGCTCTCTGAGGAGCCCCTCTTTACCGAGGAGAGACAATAAAAGGAGGCTGAGAGCTGAACAGGATACATTATCTGACGTTTCTTCTGTTGGGGCGCCGAGATTTTAACCCATACACAGTAAATTTACCAGTGTAAAAAATGCAGTGTCAAAGTATTTTAATTCTTTTGGAGTTATTCCAACAATGGACAGAGTAAAATTTAACAAGATAACTTCCAGTGTTGGTGAAAATAATTGGACTTAACAGAGGTTTTACACTGTCGGTGTCATATATTCAGTGTTAAAGTAAATCGACTCTCTCAAAGTTAATTCAACACCGATAAGAGCGAGATACCTTTCAGTGTTAAAAAATAATGACTCTGAAAAGCCCCGCCCACCAACCTCCGTGCTCAAACTGAGTGAGAAGTTGGACTCTGGCGTCGCCATCTTCCTCGCATCGAAAAACTGCGTTTGTAAGTTTGTGTAAATAAACTATTGCTTTTGTTATTCCATCCGAGCAGAATCTGTGCGCAAGAATAAAGTTACGTCGTCGTTGTCAATGTTGGTGTTTTCAAATACCGATTTTCAAATGGATAACGTCACATCGGGTCGGTGGCTTTCATTCTACACGTCATTTTATGTTTACTTTTAATTGCGATATTTCATTTTTATTTGGAATAAACTGGGAACAGAAATAATTTTATCTTTTTTCGCCCCTGCAGACACTGGGACTATAGTACATCATATGTAACACTGGTAGGAGGCAGTTAAAAATCAACACTCTTTAGAGTAATTTATTTATCAACATGTAGTGTTAAGTAGGTTTAACACTGGAAAAGTTATTTGTTAACACTTAACTCTTCAGTGTTGAATGTGAATAACACTATGGGTGTTACTTCTCACATAGTGTAAAACTTGACTGACACTAATTAGTGTACTGTAGTGTAAAATATTAACTCTTACTAGAGGAAAGTTGACTCTAGAAATGTAACTCTATGTTCAGTGTAAATTTTACACTTTGTAGATAGGGACCATATGTTCACTGAGGTAGTGTTAAAATGAACTCTTCAAGTGTTATATAAACACTGGGGATTTTACTGTGTAGACACCCAAAGTGTCACCGGTGATACAAACCAACCACAGATATAAAAGGTTTAAAGGGGTCATATTTAGCTAAACCCACGTTTATTATTAGTCTTTGGTTCATTTATTTGTATATTTGGACCCAAATAGTTCATACAGTTTGAATTTGAACCCTCCAGGTGCTTCTGAAGGGACAGAGCAGCACAGCCAACAACCCGGAGGGGGTGGGGCCTGAAGTGGCTCATTTGCATTTAAAGGGCCAGCGCTCAAAACCACCTTTCTGCTGTCATTACTCAGAAATAGGGTTGAAGATGGACCTGTGGAGTTGAATTATTGAAGAATTGAGACCCAAACAGAGCATTTACAGTTTATGTAGACCACAGGGAAATGTTTGAAAATGCAGAATTCAATTTAAAAATGCCAAATATCACTCCTTTAACCCTTTCATGCATAGTGGTCACTACAGTGGACAGCTGTTCAAAGGTGTTGTTCTCTTGTATATTTATGGATTTTGTCAGTTTTATTTCCACATCAGCCAACACAGTGGACACTTATGCATCATCCCATACACTGTAATTCATACCATTACTGTAGATTTACTGTTCTAGATAGACCTGACCTGCAGAAACATGTTTGAGTGTAAAAAAAATTCTAATTGTTATTAGACTGTAATTAACTTTTTTTTTTTTTTTTTTTATTAACAAAAAGGTTGTTTTTTTTTTTTTGGCAAATTATCTCCATGCAGGTATGTTAAAATGTGAGAAAACATCAGATTAGCAGTATTAATGTTTTTATTTCATAGTTTTTATGCAGTATATCAGTAAATACATGTTTCTTTGCTTCTAAAATTAAACGCATGGTGTCCAGCTGAGTGGATATTTTTGTAACGCCATGAAAAATAGGTTGATAAAAAAATTCAATCACATTGTTTGTTTGTTTTTTCATGCCTAAAGAGGAATTAAAAACACCAAGGAAAAAAAAATCTTGATTAAGCTTCTCATAATTAATGCATGAAAGGGTTAATACCTGTTGATCCACTAATCCTGTCAATACATGTAAATAGTTGGTGTAAAATACAGTTTTTCGTCTTTTCATGGTCTTCAGATATGACCCATTTGGACGTTCAGAGGCTCTGTAGTTACCACAGAAACACTGTCATCTTCTACAACATTGACTCATCAGTAAAACCCATGGAGTTGGATCAATTACAGTGGATGGAGACACTGGGTTTATGTTCAGTTAATGGTAGATTTGCTGAAAAAGTTACAATTTCTTCTGTTTTGATATAATCAGCTTTGAATTTACTCTGGCGTTTCATTTACATCTACATGATCTGTGAATTAAATAAAGGAAAATACATGATTTACACCAAAAAACGGAAAATACAGAGGATAATATTGTAAAAAAAAAAAAAAAAAAAAAGATGATAAATCAGTTAAAAAATGTAGAAATAGAGAAAAATTCATTTGGGAACTGCCACAAAAGTATCACTGGCTCTTTATGGGTTAAAGCACAGCATGGATTTTATTTATTTCCGATTCCAAAATTTCTTGGATATTTCCCAAAAAGTGCTCACAGGAATAAAACCACACATTCTATTCATCGCTCTCTGCTAATATTCGTGATCTAAGTTGTCCAAACACCCCAACGTATGCTACACATCAAATATAGTCCAGAATATACTTTGCTCGCAGACAGACTTGTACGTCTCCATCAGTCAGTTTCAATTATGATGCCGGGATCTCGCTGCAGGATAACTCCGACTTCGCTCCACAGGGGAAATAACATCTAGAGCAAAGTGCAAGGCCTCTTTTTTTTAACCGTGTTAATATCTTCCCAAAGCTGCCAAGACACTATAAAACAGAGTCGATCAGTTTAGCAGAACCGCTAAGTGTATGTGAGAAGGAGAAGACCTCTCATATTCACTTAATAAGTCGAGTCAATGCCCTATAATTCGTCAATTCCTGTTACGATTAACAGCTAGCCTTTTCTGAATCCCAAATCAAGCTCATACCAGTGCATTTAATCCATTAAGACCCAGAATTACTTTGGTGTCAGGTCCCAAATAGATTCTTCAAGTCATTTTGTACCATTTGTTATAAAATTATCCTCTCATTTTTTTGTTTTTTTGCAGCAAGATTGCATGTTTAATTCACTGATCATGTAGATGTTCATTAAAACTCAGATTAACTGTCGGTTTTTTTTTTTGTGCAAAAAGGTCTTTCCATTGCAGTTTTGTTTGCTATATACCAATTTTGCTACGCCCAAAAAACCACCTCTTGCAAGCGCTAAAATTTTTCATCGAAAAATGAGAGTTTTGGTGAAATTGTTCTTTTTCCATTTGGCAAATTTTTATGCACAAGTTATATTTGCGCAATTTGAGGGTCAATGAGAAAGCGACTATTGATCCAACTACATGGGTTTTACTGGTGAATCAATGTTGTAGAAGATGACGGTGTTTCCATGGTAACTATGGAGCCTCTGAACGTCCAAATGGGTCACATCTGATGACCATGAAAAGATGACAAACTGCATTTTACACCAATTATTTACAGTTTAGCAGAACCGCTAAGTGTATTTGAGAAGGAGAGGACCTCTCATATTAAATCAATAAGTCAAGCCAATGCCCTATGATTCGTCAATTCCCGATACGATTAACAGCTAGCCTTTTCTGAATCCCAAATCAAGCTCGTATCAGTGCATTTAACCCATTAAGACCCAGAGTCACTTTGGTGTCAGGTCCCAAATAGATTCTTCAAGTCATTTTTTGCCATTTGTTCTAATATTATCCTCTTGATTTTTTGTTTTTTGCAGCAAGATTGCATGTTTAATTCACTGATCACGTAGATGTTCATTAAAGCTAAGACTAAAGTTGAGGGTTATTCTATCAGAAAGACAGAAAATTGAAGAAAAACAGACTTTTTCAGCAAATATACCATTAACTGAACATAAAAAGTGTCTCCATCCACTTTCGTTTTTTTTTTTGTTGCACAAAAAGGTCTTTCCATTGCAGTTTTGCGTGATAAACCAATTTCCCTACGCCCGAAAAATCACCTCTTCCAAGCTCTAAGATTTTTCATCGAAAAATGGCAGTTTTGGTGAAATTATTGTTTTATCATTAGGCAAATTTTTATGCAGAAGTTATATTCGCGCAATTTTAGGGTCAATGAAAAAGCGACTATTGATCCAACTCCATGGGTTTTACTGATGAATCAATGTTGTAGAAGATGATGGTGTTTCCATGGTAACTATGGAGCCTCTGAACGTCCAAATGGGTCACATCTGATGACCATGAAAAGATGACAAACTGCATTTTACACCAATTATTTACAGTTTAGCAGAACCGCTAAGTGTATTTGAGAAGGAGAGGACCTCTCATATTAAATCAATAAGTCAAGCCAATGCCCTATGATTCGTCAATTCCCGATACGATTAACAGCTAGCCTTTTCTGAATCCCAAATCAAGCTCGTACCAGTGTATTTAACCCATTAAGACCCAGAGTCACTTTGGTGTCAGGTCCCAAATAGATTCTTCAAGTCATTTTTTGCCATTTGTTCTAATATTATCCTCTTGATTTTTTGTTTTTTGCAGCAAGATTGCATGTTTAATTCACTGATCACGTAGATGTTCATTAAAGCTAAGACTAAAGTTGAGGGTTATTCTATCAGAAAGACAGAAAACTGAAGAAAAACAGACTTTTTCAGCAAATATACCATTAACTGAACATAAAAAGTGTCTCCATCCGCTTTCGTTTTTTTTTTTTGTTGCACAAAAAGGTCTTTCCATTGCAGTTTTGCGTGATAAACCAATTTCCCTACGCCCGAAAAATCACCTCTTCCAAGCTCTAAGATTTTTCATCGAAAAATGGCAGTTTTGGTGAAATTATTGTTTTATCATTAGGCAAATTTTTATGCAGAAGTTATATTCGCGCAATTTTAGGGTCAATGAAAAAGCGACTATTGATCCAACTCCATGGGTTTTACTGATGAATCAATGTTGTAGAAGATGATGGTGTTTCCATGGTAACTACGGAGCCTCTGAACATCCAAATGGGTCACATCTGATGACCATGAAAAGACGACAAAATGCATTTTACACCAATTATTTACAGTTCAGCAGAACCGCCAAGTGTATGTGAGAAGAAGACTTCTCATATTAACTTAATATGTCAAGCCAATGCCCTATAATTCGTCAATTCCCGATACGATTAACAGCTAGCCTTTTCTGAATCCCAAATCAAGCTAGTATCAGTGCATTTAACCCATTAAGACCCAGAGTCACTTTGGTGTCAGGTCCCAAATAGATTCTTCAAGTCATTTTTTGCCATTTGTTCTTATATTATCCTCTTGATTTTTTGTTTTTTGCAGCAAGATTGCATGTTTAATTCACTGATCACGTAGATGTTCATTAAAGCTAAGACTAAAGTTGAGGGTTATTGTATCAGAAAGACAGAAAACTGAAGAAAAACAGACTTTTTCAGCAAATATACCATTAACTGAACATAAAAAGTGTCTCCATCCGCTTTCGTTTTTTTTTTTTTGTTGCACAAAAAGGTCTTTCCATTGCAGTTTTGCGTGATAAACCAATTTCCCTACGCCCGAAAAATCACCTCTTCCAAGCTCTAAGATTTTTCATCGAAAAATGGCAGTTTTGGTGAAATTATTGTTTTATCATTAGGCAAATTTTTATGCAGACGTTATATTCGCGCAATTTTAGGGTCAATGAAAAAGCGACTATTGATCCAACTCCATGGGTTTTACTGATGAATCAATGTTGTAGAAGATGATGGTGTTTCCATGGTAACTACGGAGCCTCTGAACATCCAAATGGGTCACATCTGATGACCATGAAAAGACGACAAAATGCATTTTACACCAATTATTTACAGTTCAGCAGAACCGCCAAGTGTATGTGAGAAGAAGACTTCTCATATTAACTTAATATGTCAAGCCAATGCCCTATAATTCGTCAATTCCCGATACGATTAACAGCTAGCCTTTTCTGAATCCCAAATCAAGCTAGTATCAGTGCATTTAACCCATTAAGACCCAGAGTTACTTTGGTGTCAGGTCCCAAATAGATTCTTCAAGTCATTTTGTACCATTTGTGATATTATCCTCTAAATTTTTTGGTTTTTGAAGCGAAAATCAGGTTTTTTTCCTATATTTAATTCGCTGATCATGTAGATGTTCATTAAAGCGCAGAGTAAAGTTGAGGGTTATTGTGTCAGAGAAGACAGAAAATTGAAGAAAAACAGACTTTTTCAGCAAATATACCATTAACTGAACATAAAACACGTGTCTCCATCAACTGTTGTTTTTTTTGTTGCGCAAAAAGGTCTTTCCAATGCAGTTTTGCACGATAAACCAATTTCCCTACGCCCCCAAAAAAACCCTCTTGGAAGCGCTAAAATTTTTCATCAAAAAATGAGAGTTTCGGTGAAATTCTCGTTTTTCTATTAGGCAAATTTTTATGTGCAAGTTATATTCACGCAATTTGAGGGTCAATGAAAAAGCGACTATTGATCCAACTCCATGGGTTTTACTGATGAGTCAATGTTGTAGAAGATGATGGTGTTTCCATGGTAACTACGGAGCCTCTGAACGTCCAAATGGGTCATATCTGATGACCATGAAAAGACGACAAACTGTATTTTACACCAATTACATGTATCGAAAGGATTTTTTTGGTCGCCCGTGGTTGTTTGGGTCTTTCTGGGTTAATCTGAGCTTTAATTAAAATTTACAAAATCAGTGAATTAAAATAAAAAAGGAAAATACCTGATTTCCAGTTAAAAAAAATGCAAAATACAGGGGATATTATTATAATAAATGGTGATAAATCATTCAGATGTAAACATTTTCATTGTGCAATTGTACTTTTTTCACTCTAAAACACAGAAAAGTGTTTGGAGTTGACATTATTGACAGGTTATTATGTTATTACTATAACTAGTCCGGCCCACTTCAGATCAGATCGTGAGGATTTGACCCCTGAACTGGTTTCGAGGCTCTATGACAACTCCAGCACTTTCGTAGGATTAGTTCGCAGCAAATCTCAGATTATGGTGTTATTAGATTTAGCATGTTTGTTTTTTACACAACAGACACATATGCCACTAGATTTGGCTTGGTAATCTCCTTAGTGACTAGAAAGAGTCGCTTTAGCCAATTGTATTCACAGTTCCGGTCTATAACACATAACGCACAGTCCATGAGTTTGTTTTTTTTTTTTTTGTTTTTTTTGTCAAACCAAACCAGCACAGGTGGCCATCTATCATTACACATGCACTCCAGGTGACAGTGCCATCTGCTGCTCCTGCCTCCTTGCCAGAACTTGCCTTACATATGTACGTAAACCGACCGGATGAGACAGTTGAGAAAGAAGACACGAAAAAACAACTTATTTTCTCAGTGCATGTGTTAGCTTCTGAGCTGTCTGTCACCGTCTGTTGCACTGTAGTCTTTATTTATGCGTCATAACAATGGCAAGTCAGGGTTTTCGTTAGATTCGTCTGTACTGGGGGTGTCAAATATGCGGCTCGTGGGTCAAAACCGGAACTCTGAAGGTTCCAATCCAGCCCGTGAGATGAATTTGGTATGTGAACTTAAGTAAAATATTAGCATAATAACCTATAAATAATCACTCAACATTTTCTTCTTGGTTTAATGTGAAAAAAGTAATATTTTTACGCCTGGCCTGGAACTTTAAAAATATCTTAGGTGTTTATATTGTTATTGACCTGTTATTTATTTATTTATTTATTTATTTATTTATTTCCTCTTTTAAAGGTACCAGAATGCACTATCTTTACTGTCTTGTTTGTATTGGCTTTTTTTTTTTTTTTTTCCCCTTTAGGTTCTGTCTGTTTGTCATGTCCAGTGTCAATCTTTGTATTAGGAATACATTGCTACATTGCTTGAAATTATAAATGTTAAACTTGTGAAATGAAAAGTTCCATAAGTTTAAAAAAAAAAAAAAAAAAGTAATATTATTATGCCGACAAATAATGACAACTCCAAATGTCTAAAGAAAATTAAGTCCAATTTTAACAATATTCTGCCTGTTTGTATATATTTTGTGCTTTTGTAAATCCGAGCTGATGTATAAATGATAAAGTGAATATTGTTAAAATTTGACTTTTCACATTATTTACACTTTCTTGTTTGGATGATCTGTAAATGTAAATATTTTCATAATTTAATGGTAATTTTTTTTGCACTAAATCAAAGAGGAGAAGTGGTTCCAGGCACAACAAATCCCACCCCTTGTACATATTGTAGCTTATTTTGGCATCGATCCAGCTGATGTCATCATGTCTATGCATGTGCTGATGTCAGCATGTCAATTGCCTCTATATATGTGCGAAGTTTGAAGTAAATTGAAACAAAATTGATGTTTTTATAGACATTTGAAGTTTTGCTGCTACAGACATTTGAAATTTGGCCATTATAAGTAAATGGAAAAATTTTTTTACTTTGACCTATTTTTCCCAAAATGTAATGACATCTATTCTGGGTCACTGGCAATCTATAACCCCAATTTGGTATGAATTCAACCAATAGTTTTGCTGCTACAAACATTTGACATTTCACCCATTACAAGTAAATGGGGAAAAAAAAAAGATATAAAAAATTCATAAAAAAAATTAACTTTGACCTATTTTTTCCAAAATGTAATGACATCTATTTGGGGTCACTGGCAATCTATAAACCAAATTTGGTATGAATTCAAGTAACAGTTTTTCTACTACAGGCATTTGAAATTTCACCCATTATAAGTAGATGGGGGAAAAAACAATTTTAAAAATTCATAAAAATTTTTAACTTTGACCTACTGTTCCCAAAATGTAATCACATCTATTCTGAGTCACTGGGAATCTATAAATTCAATTTGGTATGAATTCAACCAATAGTTTTGCTGCTACAGCCATTTGAAATGTCGCCTATTATAAGTAAATGGGGGAAACAAAGATTTTAAAAATTCCTAAAAAATTTTAACTTTGACCTATTGTTCCCAAAATGTAATGAGATCTATTCTGAGTCACTGGGAATCTATAAACTCAATTTGGTATGAATTCAACCAATAGTTTTGCTGCTACAGACATTTGAAATGTCACCTATTATAAGTAAATGGGGAAAAAAAAAAAAAGAAAAATTCATGAAAAATTTGAACTTTGACCTACTTTTCCCAAAACGCAATGAGATCTATTCTGGGTCACTGGCAATCTATAAACCAAATTTGGTATAAATTCAACCAATAGTTTCGCTGCTACACACACATTAGAAATTTCACCCATTATAAGTAAAAGGGTAAAAAAAAAAGATATTAAAAAATCATAAAAAGTTTAAACTTTAACCTACTGTTCCCAAAATGTAATGACATCTATTTGGGGTCACTGACAATCTATAAACCTAATTTGGAATGAATTCAACCAATAGTTTTGCTGCTACAGACATTTGAATTTTCGCCTATTATAAGTAAATGGGGAAAAAAAATATATTAAAAAAAAAATCATAAAAAATTTAAACTTTGACCTACTGTTCTCAAAATGTAATCACATCTATTCTGAGTCACTGACAATCTATAAACCCAATTTGGAATGAATTCAACCAATAGTTTTGCTGCTACACACATTTGAAATTTTGCCCATTATAAATAAATGGGGAGAAAAAAAAGTGTTTAAAAATTCATAAAAAATTTGAACTTTGACCTACTGTTCCCAAAATGTAATGAGATCTATTATAGGTCATTGGCAATCTATAAACCAAATTTGGTTTGAATTCAACCAGTAGTTTTGCTGCTACGGACATTTGAAATTTAGGCCATTATAAGTAAATGGGTAAAAAAAAGATTTTAAAAATTCATGAAAAAATTCAACTTTGACCTACTGTTCCCAAAATGTAATCACATCTATTCTGGATCACTGGTAATCTATAAACCCAATTTGATATGAATTCAACCAATAATTTTGCTGCTAGAGTGTTAAGAAAAACAAACACACCAAATCTAAAACCACACCCCTTGCCTCCTTTTCAGGGAGTAGGGTAAAAATATGGAGTTATCATTATTTACAGGTTTATTATGTTATTATTGGACTGGTCTGGCCCACTTCAGATCATATTGGGCTGAATGTGGCCCTTGAACTAAAATGAGTTTGACACCTCCGCTCTATCCTGTGCCAAAGACAATCAGACACCACTCTGTTGTATTCACTCAAGCGTCCTTGCCCACAAATCTGTGTCCGCTCCCTGGGGCTGGCGCTACCATGTCGTCTAAAAGTAAGACATGGCGGTGACAGAGAAAATAAATAAACACACAAATAAATAAATAAATAAGCCCTTTCTTTTGCACGATGCTCTATCACTTTGCCCTCCAGCCGTTTTCTACAGACATCTGTGCTCCTCTAACAATGTGCCGGCGGCGGTTAAGTAACGAAGATACAAGGACAAAGTCGACCCAGGTGAAAGGCACTTTGTCGAGGCTGGAGGAGAGTAAACGGATATCTAACCCGAGCCACTTCAATGGGAAGAGATTCATATTTAGCGTTTCAAAGGGAGAAAAAAAAATGGTAATTCAACAACTGCAATTAAAAGGTTCAGTTTTACATATCAATTTCTTACCGTTCTGTATTCATTGTTTTGCACAGTTCCATGATGGGAAGAATCAAATTTGTGCAGAAACAAAGCGCCACAAATACAAAGAACTCATGAATAATAAGCAGATTCAAAACACAGAGACAGTGTCTAGGCCACGGATGGGCTGCTAAACTCATTAAAATCATAATGCATGCATGCACGTGGGAATTATTGTATAATACCAAAAAAAAAAAAAATGAAGTCTGGATTTGGAGTCTGAACTCTGAGGAAGAAGATCTGGAGGAACTACGACCATGTGTCCACTTATGTAGTGAAAAAGAGCTGATAGAAGGAAGGAAGGAAGGAAGGAAGGAAGGGAGAATGGATGGATGGAAAGAACGATAAACTGTTAGAATGATAGAATACGATAGAATGATAGATACGCAATCAATAGATAAAACAATAGATAGATAGATAGATAGATAGATAGATAGATAGATAGATAGATAGATAGATAGATAGATAGATAGATAGATAGATAGATAGATAGATAGATAGATAGATAGAACTGTAGATAGAATGATATAACAATAGAACGCAATAGAACGACAGAACAATAGACAGACAGAACAATAGCTAGAATGATAGAACAATAGATAGAACGATAGAACAGAACGATAGAATAATAGATAGAATGATAGAATGACAAAACGATATAACGATAGATAGAATGATAGAATGATAGAACTATAGATAGATAGATAGATAGATAGACAGAACGATAGAACGATAGATAGAACGATAGAACGAACGATAGAACGAACGATAGAACGAAAGATAGAACGAATGATAGAACGAACGATAGATAGATAGATAGATAGATAGATAGATAGATAGATAGATAGATAGATAGATAGATAGATAGATAGATAGATAGATAGATAGAACGATAGAACGATAGATAGAACGATAGAACGATAGAACGATAGAACGATAGATAGAACGATAGATAGAACGATAGATAGAACGATAGATAGATAGATAGATAGATAGATAGATAGATAGATAGATAGATAGATAGATAGATAGATAGATAGATAGATAAAACGATAGAATGACAGAGATAGAATGACAGAAATAGATAGAACTATAGATAGAACGATAAAACAGTAGAACGCGATAGAACGACAGATAGAACAATAGCTAGAATGACACAACAATTGATAGAACGATAGAACAGAACGATAGAATGATATAACGATAGATAGAATGATAGAACTACAGATAGATAGAATGATAGATAGATAGAACCACAGACAGATACAATGACAGAACGATAGAACGATAGATAGAATGATAGATAGAACGATAGAACGATAGATAGAACGATAGATAGAACGATAGATAGAACGATAGAACGATAGATAGAACGATAGATAGAACGATAGATAGAACGATAGATAGATAGATAGATAGATAGATAGATAGATAGATAGATAGATAGATAGATAGATAGATAGATAGATAGATAGATAGATAGATAGATAGATAGATACTCCTTTCACCTTACATGTCTTTTTCTTGCATTTTTACATACACTTCTTGAATTTATTTATTTATTTTTGCCACATATGGACAAGGAACCAAATATGGTAACTTCACTGATCTTAATTTTCTACATAACAATAAAAAATGTAGAAAGATTTCACAAAAGTCATAATAAATTCTTGTTCTGTCCTCCAGTCACACACTGAGGGTGAAATGTTGAATTTCACAGTATTTCTACGGGCGTCTGTACAGGCTGAACCCACAGTTATAGGATTAGAAGATGCCATTTAAACTGAATTATTTTTGATAAGGCTAAAGCTTCAGTTCAGTCCCAGATTCATGCTTCTATCTCCTGCTCTGCGTCCATAAGATTTCACCCTCAATTAGAACAATGCACATTTAAGAACGCAGGGCAGAGAAGGGAATTAGAGACAGAGAGAGGAGAAGAAAAGGGACGTCTTTTTACACAAGTTTTCTATCTGGGGGGCAAATTCTGTCCCAGTTGTCTTCAGAGAGGAAAAAAAAAAAAAAAGGGGGCGGGGGGGTGGGGGGCAAGAGGCTACTGCTGGGGCGTGACATCAGTGGCCTGGTTTCACCGGCCTCCACCAATCCACACTCAGACTGTGTGTCATGCAGAGACTCAGTAATTGGTGTTCAGAGGAGCCATGTGAGGCCCATCCAGGAGGAGCTGCAGCACATGTGTGGACAAGGAACCACCAGCAACACTGTACCAACACGGAAATGTGTAAGGATCAGTGTATGGTAGTGTAGGAAAAGGAGGAACACCGCTGTTTTGTTTTGTTTACATATTTATTTCTACTTTTTGGTGCAGATTTGAGTTACATTGAATATTTGAGTATTCAATTTCAGAGGCATTAAGCATGTCCCATTCTTCCCACCTATGTCACCTATATGACACACCTGATAATAAAAAATAAAAAAAAATAGTAAAGTATTCATAGAACAAAAAAGGTAAAAAAAAAAAAAAAAAAAAGGATAAAATAAGAATAAAAATAGCCTAATAGTAGACAAATCTGTTTATTCACAATTACATCTTACACGCTACATTTTTATCAGACATCAGCTGATCTGACTGTGTTGCATCATATGTGAAGTACCAATCAGCAGGAAGATAACTGAGGAATATATAACAACCGATTGTTCACTGCAGTAATGTAAAGATTTGCTGTTTTACACTGTTAACTTACTGTAAACATAATATGTTTGAGTTTTTTTTTTTTACACGGATTATACAATAGAATACACAGATATTACAGGGGCTCTGCAAATTCAGATGGTTTTTGACAATAATATTTATATATATATGTATAGATATACATAGTAGTAGTAGTAGTAGTAGTAATTTCTCATTTCGATATCTACTGATACCGCTGCCGATATATGTGTGTAAGACTGTTTATAATGGAAAGAAGAGAATGACTATGAGCAAAACTATTAGGAGAAAGTCTGGAAGATACTATTAAAGAAGAATGGGAGAAGTTGTCACCTGAATATTTGAGGAACACTTGCGCAAGTTTCAGGAAGCGTGTGAAGGCAGTTATTGAGAAAGAAGGAGGACACATAGAATAAAAACATTTTCTATTATGTACATTTTCTTGTGACAAATAAATTCTCATGACTTTAAATAAACTAATTGGGCATACACTGTCTTTCAATCCCTGCCTCAAAATATTGTAAATTTTGCTTCCCCACCCTGTATATATATATATATATATATATATATATATATATATATATATATATATGTGTGTGTGTGTGTGTGTGTGTATGTATATATATGTATACACACACAGAGAGAGCTTTATATATTACACTAGATTAGATATAACTTTATTGATTCTTTGGGCAAAACTCTTTAGAAAATTGAGGTTCCAAGAGCAGCAGAAACACTGAATATACACACAAGATATACTACAAGAAAAACTACACAAAACAATAACTCTAAAAAAGAAAAAAGTATTGAAAAAAAAACAGGCAACTGCTTTTTATATATAAATATATAAATATATATTATATATATATATGTGTGTGTGTGTGTGTATATGTCAGGGTAGAGACTGCGATCTGGTAGGATCGGCGATTCTACCAGTAGAGACTCCGATCATAGTCTCTACCAGTAGAAACTCCGATCCGAACCCTAACCCTAACCCTAACCCTAACCCTTCTACTGGCAGGATCGGAGTTTCTACCAGTAGAGACTACGATCGGAGTCTCTACTGGTAGAATCGCCGATCCTACCAGATCGCAGTCTCCACCCTTACACACATATGTATATATATATATATATATATATATATATATATATATTTCTTTGTGGTATTCATACTGTCTTTCCTGCTACCGTTTATGATACTTGCACTGAGTCACTGTAACACACACCAGTTTCCCCTCAGATTAATCAAGTATTCTGATTCGGATCTATCTGAACACCACTTCCCCTTTTTCTCATAAAGCACAAACACTCACATGAAAAATACACAAGCCTCAAGCCCCAGTTAATCACCCCCTCAAATAAACAACCACGGAAATATGAGCAATTGACGCGACACGGACAAACCCGTGTATTGATTTCCGAGACAACTTCATATTTCAGTTAATACCACAACAATCAATTGTTGCCGTGTACTCTCTCTGTGAGTATTAATTGCACAGAGGGCTGAAAATTACCAGATGTGTGAACGTGGGCTTCACACTGGAACGCTGCAGTGGGACTTATTGACCATTTTTTCCTTTTCCAACTGCTGCCATTTTAGATTTCAGTGTAATTACCGCCTCGCCGGGCAATCTGTGCCATCGACCGCCACCTTCAAACAAACAAGTCCCTCCAGGTCAGGACTGGTGGAGCTGGAGGCTCTGAGCAGAACAGCAGGGGCATGAAACAGGCTGAGACTGGGAAAGACGCATGGATCTGCACACACACATCCAGTTTATACAAAAAAGGGGAAATAAGGTCGTGTAAACTGTAGCTGGACACCAGGACTGTTAAATACATACTAGTTCAGGGGCTACATTCAACCCAATATGATCTGAAGTGGGCGGGGCCAGTAAAATAATAACATAATAACCTATAAATAATGTCAACTCCAAACTTTTATGCATGTTTTAGAGTGAAAAAAGTTCAATTATGTACTGAAATGTTTACATCTATATACTGTCCTTCAAAAAAAATGTGAATAACATGAACAATTATGAAAAAAACTAAAATTTATTACGAAAAAGAGGTGGAATTTTTTATTACAATAGTATGACTCAGCTTCTCATTTACACATGTGCGTTACAATTTAACCCTTTATCAGGCAAGTGACTGTGTTTGGTCATTTGCACAAACATTAAATATGAGGCAAACCCTGTGCCTCAGTGAGGTCAAGAAGTATTTTAGTTTTTATAACATTATACACGAGTCGCTTTTCCATTGACCCTGAAATTGTGCGAATATAACTTTCGCATGAAAATTTGCCTAACGAAAAAACGACAATTTCGCCAAAACTCTTGTTTTTCGATTGAACAGTTTTGTGCTGGCAAGAGGGGGTTTTTCAGACATAGCGCAAATGGTATATCACATAAAACTGCAATGGAAAGACGTTTTTCTGCAACCATAGTCACATGAATTAAAAAAAACACAAAAAAAAACAATGTTGACATATGTTACAGCAAACGAAGAAGAGTTTTAAAAGAAACATGACGCGGTATGTGCGGACACACCAGGAAACTGAATCACGTTTTTAATTTAGAACGGGATAGAGGGATAATATATAATAATAATAATAAATATATCTGTAAATCAACACCATATTTATGTTTTTCTCGTCATCTCGCGATAATAAACATCCATCCATCCATCCATTTCCTTCCGCTTACCCGGGGCCGGGTCGCGGGGGTAACAGTCTTACCAGGGATGCCCAGACTTCCCTCTCCCCAGACACCTCCTCCAGCTCTTCCGGGGGGACCCCGAGGCGTTGCCAGGCCAGCCGAGAGACATAGTCTCTCCAACGTGTCCTGGGTCTTCCCCGAGGTCTCCTCCCGGTGGGACATGCCCGGAACACCTCCCCAGGGAGGCGTCCAGGAGGCATCCGAAACAGATGCCCGAGCCACCTCAGCTGGCCCCTCTCGACGCGGAGGAGCAGCGGCTCTACTCCGAGCTCCTCCCTGGTGACTGAGCTCCTCACCCTATCCCTAAGGGTGCGCCCAGCCACCCTGAGGAGGAAACTCATTTCGACCGCTTGTATCCGGGATCTTGTCCTTTCGGTCATGACCCAAAGCTCATGACCATAGGTGAGGGTAGGAACGTAGACTGACCGGTAAATCGAGAGCTTCGCCTCTCGGCTCAGCTCCTTCTTTACCACAACCGACCGATACAGCGACTGCATCACTGCAGACGCTGCACCGATCCGTCTGTCAATCTCACGCTCCATCCTTCCTTCACTCGTGAACAAGACCCCAAGATACTTAAACTCCTCCACTTGGGGCAAAGACTCCCCACCGACGGTGGGGCGATAATAAACAAATCATCGCATTTATGATGTAATGAAAAAACTTACATTATGCACTTCTGTTTTTTTTTACATTTAGTAAATATCGGTAAAGTTTTGCGCAGATGTCCAATAATTCAGAGAGGTTCTATAGATATTTTGAAGCTGTAAATAGTGAATATGAGTGATTTTTGTCAGTTTATGACCTTATAACTGGTTTTATTGCATGTGTTTACTTTCTAGCATGTGCTGCTCGGATGTTTTATGGCAAGAGGAGAGAGATTAACACACTAAGGTTGGAAATTTGATTTTCAGAGTATTTCAATGAGTGCTCTATAAAAGGTTTAAAATCACAGTGGATCAATAAAGACATAAAATATTTAACAACAGGCAGAATATTGGTAAAATCACACTTTATTCTCTTAAAATATTCCATGATGTTCAGATTTGTTCAGGTTATTCCCATTTTTTGTGACAGGATAGTTTGTAAATGTAAAGATTTTCATGTAATTTTCCTTATTTTACACTAAAACAAAGACAATAATTTGGAGTTATCATTATTTTATGGGTTATTATGACAGTATTTTACTGGTCTGATCCAGTTGAGATTCAATCAGGTTAAATGTGGAACCTGAACTAAAATGATTACATTTCACAAATTCATTCTGTAAGTTTGACACCAGCGTATGAGAGACAAAAAAAACACAACATATATTTAAAAAAAAAAACTCAAAAATTATAGGATATAATGATGGGAATGACTAATTAATTAATTCATTTAGTTATTCATTTTGTTTTTATTTATTACATTTATTTATTTCGTACATGCAAAGGAACAAAATAAAACAAAACAAAGCAAATTAAGAGAAAAACAAAATAACATTTAACCCTCCGGTATCCCGTCCAATAAGGCCCTTACTAAACACCAAGTGTGCATTTTTGGCACACTTGTGGAATTATGTCAAAAAAATTTTCAAACTGCTTGTTTTTGATTCTTTTACACTTTTTTCTATTTCATCAACTTGAGCTGTAAATAAAAATACCAAATACTCAATAATTGTCACATTTTTTAACCTTTAAAATGCCGTGTTTGTAATGTAAACAAACCATTTTTTGGATGCAAAAAACAAAAAGAAATATTTTTTTCAATATACTACATAAAAAGTGGATCACATATCATTTGATTTTTTCATCCTGGCATATGTCAATGATTAACTCCAACATTGGTTTATTTGCATTATTATTTTTGGCGCTAGGTCAAATGTTCAAAAATATTAGCATCTGTCACCAAGTGTGCGTAAAATGCACACCTATAAATCAAACTATTAAATATTATATATTGATTTATTTTTCTGCTCTAATTTGATTTTATTTTTGTAAATCAAGGTCAGTCCTAATCATACATATCAAATAATCATTCATTTTAGATTTTTTTAACCCTTTAAATTATCTCTTTTCATCATGATGTCACTACATTTTTTGATGCAAAAAAACACTTTTTTTTTTTTTTTTTTAAAACAACATAAAAATTGGATACCATATTATTCGATTTTTGCAGCCTGGCATATGTCAATAATTAACTCCAACATTAACAACGTTAATAAATTAATTTAGACCCTCACCTCTCAAATGAAGCCCAGATATCAGTAAAAGCAGGATTTATACCTTAATGGCTTTTGGATCAAAAACAGTGGTTCTAATGGAAGAAACAGTGCATTTTAGGCCCACTTGACAGACAGATGCTAGTCTTGTAATTTTCTTGTGTTTACGATGTGCACATTTTAGTTGGTGGCCAGAATTTTAAAGATCATGCAAAAATGAACAACTTTTGAATTCTAACCTTATTTAAATGGTGAAAAATAATATGACGTTTTTTTAAAACGAAGTGCAAAGTGTGCCTAAAATGCGCACCCAGATACCGGAGGGTTAAATG
Source organism: Sphaeramia orbicularis (assembly GCF_902148855.1). Classification (NCBI taxonomy): domain Eukaryota; kingdom Metazoa; phylum Chordata; class Actinopteri; order Kurtiformes; family Apogonidae; genus Sphaeramia; species Sphaeramia orbicularis. The sequence continues at coordinate 39,837,553 of NC_043979.1, read as the reverse complement.
AACTGAATCTATCTTCAAGTACGTGCAAGTCGGAATTTATTTAACCTTTATTTAACTCTTGCAACAAAATCTCTTTTTTGAGGGAGACCGGACCCTAATAATATCTTTAGTGTAATTTTTTTCATTTCACACATTCATCCTGGGGGCCGGTTTGGATGCTTTGGCGGCCCGGTTTAGGCCCACGGACCATATGTTTGACACTTGTTTTTTTGTTTTATAGTAGAAACATAATTGCGTGATACAGTAGATCATGTGTTCCCTGAGCTTCTATTACGTAACACATGAATATCTTATATATACATCAGCGGGGTTAGCCTAACAGTTTATGGTACATGCACTAAAAAGAGCATCTGCATATTCATATGGGAGTACGTTTAGTCATATTTAATTTATTTCTTCAGCATGCTTTTATGCTGTATCTGTACTAAAATGACTTTTTAATAAAGTATATAACGTTTAAAGGAAGCGAGTTATGTCTACCAGTGGGCCTGTATATCTGTACCTTCTCCCAGTGCCAGTAAAATAACACAAACACAACACCTCATCAGTAGAATGGAACACCCCCCCCCCTCCCTTCCTTTTAAATGAGGGATTGCAACTTTACTTATTTCAGAGTATTCTTATGAAGAGTTTAACCCATAAAGACCCGGTGCTGCTTTTGTGGCAGTTCCCACATGAAGTTTTCTCTATTTTTTTAAGCTTTCTTGAGTGATTTATCACCATTTATTCGAATATTATCTTCTGTATTTGCATTTTTTAAAGTAGAAATGAGGTATTGTCCTATTTTTAATGCACTGATCATGTAGATGTTAATTAAAGCTCAGATTAAAATTGAGGGTTATTACATTAAAAACAGAGAAAACTGAAGAAAAATACAGATTTTTTTTCTGCAAAATGTATCACTAACTGAACATAAAATAAATGTTTCCATCCACTGTCAGTGATCCAGCTCCATGGGTTTTACTAGTGAATCAGGCATCAGGCAAACCGCATCTTTTCGTATCTTTTCGTATTCACCCAAAATAGGTTTTAAGAGGAAAAAAAAAAACATTTTCTAACAGGATGTATTTATTATTTATTATGTATTCACCGCAGATGTAGCAGAACACGTCAGGCTTATTTTTGCAAGATCTTCGAGTCGAAGCCATTTCATTCACCTGTAATATTAAAAAAAAACAATCATAAATTGGCCAAAAGTCAAATCTTCAGAACTTGTTTATTGCAAGAAATAGGAAAGAATTTTGTATCATATGATGTGAAAATGCCCATAAATGTAAGCAAAAATGTTAAAAAGCCAATATGTAGCATAGTTCAGAAAGTTGACCTGATTGAGCAAAATTAATGTGATTTTTGGATTCAGCACACCAAAATGATCCTAAATCAGCTCAAAAAACTTCAACAATAAATTTGTTGTTGACCAGTATAATTTTTGTGATTGCACAGTTTACATTTGAAAGTTGTGTAAATTATATTTGTCAGATAAACAAAGATTTATGCAACTGTTTATCCACCTGTCCACAATTATCTAATATAAGATTATTATATCCTGTGTAGATCAGTGTTCTTATTTCATATATCGGCCAATATATCAGTTATCAGCTGATATTGGCCGATATATTGGATATCGGCTTTTTTTTTAGCCCCCAATATTGGTATAGGCATCAGCCCCAAAAATCCCACATCGGTCAGGCTCTAGTAACTACAGAGCCTCTGAACGTCCAAATGGATCATATCTGATGATCATGAAAAGATGACAAACCGTATTTTACAGCAATTATTTACATGGATTGATACTTTTAGTGGATTAACAGGTATTAAACAGTTTAGATCAGTAGATGGTTTTGGTCGACAGTGGATGTTTGGGTGTTTATGGGTTAAATAGTGCAGTACGGAAACAACACATGAAACCAAATGTGGATTTATACAGCAGTCAAACAGTTGAGAATGATCCTCTTATGCAAACATATATGAATGCACACAAAGATGTCTTATGTTTATTTAATTCTATTCATTTTCCATGTGGGTCACAGAACAGATCTGCAAAAGCTGTTTCTTAAGTTACCTCGGCGACAGACCCTCACAGCGGCCTCAGCTGATCTTTGGCTCAGTCGATATATATGGATCCTTGCCGAGCAGACAGGAGCAGAATGCATCTCAAAGTAAAATGTCAGCTTACATCTGGGCTTTAATAGGCACAAAGGAGGGGGGGGGGGCGCTGCAGCAGTTGAACCTCCCGCTGTTTGGTTATTCTAGTTTAAGCAGCATCAGGCGGAGATGTAAAGCTACATACAGTATTACATCTGTCATGAAAGTCTATAAATATTAGACTATGCAACACATAAATACTTCAGTTTGTTTTACATTGGACCAATTCACAAAACATTTCACTGCTTTTATAATAATAATAATAATAATAATAATAATAATAATAATAATAATAAACTTTATTTGTATAGCACCTTTCATACAGAAATTGTTGCCCAAAGTGCTTCACATTGATTGAAAAAATACAATATTAAAATACATTAAGATTTGATTAGAAATACAATAAAATAAAAATAAAGATAAAAACAGTGCACATTAAAATATTTGATTATGCATAGAATTTTTGAAGTTATAGACTCTGTGATCATATATTTACACAGTGGATCTTTTATTTGGTGCTATGGCTTAAATCAACCAAATTAGGGGTGTAAGAAAGTATCGGTTCTGTGATAAATTGCAATATTTAACCCTTTCATGCATGAATTATGAAAAAAAGTACCTAGATATTTTTTTAGATTGATTTTATGACTCAAAATTACAATAAAGTTGAAATGCATTTTAAAACTTTTTTTTTTTATGGTTTTATTAGAAAATATTTAACCTCCTGAGACCCAGGAATAGAAAAGTTTTGACTTTTTAAAATTATTACTATTATTTTATTATTATTAGTCAGATTTTTTATTATTATTATCTTTGTATAATAATAAATGGTGATAATTCAACTCATTATTGGCTTAAAGGAGTGATATTTTGTTTTTTTTTTAAGCAGAATTATGCATTTTTAATCATTTCCCTGTGGTCTACATAAACTGTAAATACTCTGTTTGGGTCTGAATTCTTCATTAATTCAACTCCACAGGTCCATCTTCAACCCTATTTCTCAGTAATGACACAGTAGATGGAGATATTTGTTTTTACATTCATTTACTGAAAGAATTTGCTCAAAAAGTAACTTTTCCCTTTAGTTTTTTTCTGTTTCCAGTTCAATAACCCTCAACTTTTAATCTGAGTTTTCACAAACATCTACATGATCAGTGAATGTAATACAGGAAAATACATGATATGCGCTGAAAAATGCAAAATAAAGCAGTTGAACCTCCCGCTGTTTGGTTATTCTAGTTTAAGCAGCATCAGGCGGAGATGTAAAGCTGCATACAGTATTACATCTCTCATGAAAGTCTATAAATATTAGACTATGCAACACATAAATACTTCAGTTTGTTTTACATTTGACCAATTCACAAAACATTTCACTGCTTTTATAGACTCTGTGATCATATATTTACACAGTGGATCTTTTATTTGGTGCTATGGCTTAAATCAACCAAATTAGGGGTGTAAGAAAGTATCGGTTCTGTGATAAATTGCAATATTTAACCCTTTCTTGCATGAATTATGAAAAAAAGTACCTAGATATTTATTACCTCCGCCAAGGAGGTTATGTTTTTGCCAAGGTTTGTTTGTCTGTTTGTTTGTCTGTCCGTTAGTGTGCAACATAACTCAAAAAGTTATGGACAAATTTTGATGAAATTTTCAGGGTTTGTTGGAAATGGGATAAGGAAGAAATGATTAAATTTTGGTAGTGATCGGGGGTGGGGGGGCCCACGGGGGGGGGGGGGGGGGGGGGGGGGGGGGCACTGATCAGCCTGAGGTCTGCGCTCTCCGAGTGCTTCTAGTTTTTAGATTGATTTTATGACTCAAAATTACAATAAAGTTGAAATGCATTTTAAAACTTTTTTACATTTTTTTTTTTTTTATTAGAAGATATTTAACCTCCTGAGACCCAGGAATAGAAAAGTTTTGACTTTTTAAAATTATTATTATTATTTTATTATTATTAGTCAGATTTTTTATTATTATTATCTTTGTATAATAATAAATGGTGATAATTCAACTCATTATTGGCTTAAAGGAGTGATATTTTGTTTTTTTTTTTAAGCAGAATTATGCGTTTTTAATCATTTCCCTGTGGTCTACATAAACTGTAAATACTCTGTTTGGGTCTGAATTCTTCATTAATTCAACTCCACAGGTCCATCTTCAACCCTATTTCTCAGTAATGACACAGTAGATGGAGATATTTGTTTTTACATTCATTTACTGAAAGAATTTGCTCAAAAAGTAACTTTTCCCTTTAGTTTTTTTCTGTTTCCAGTTCAATAACCCTCAACTTTTAATCTGAGTTTTCACAAACATCTACATGATCAGTGAATGTAATACAGGAAAATACATGATATGCGCTGAAAAATGCAAAATAAAGCAGTTGAACCTCCCGCTGTTTGGTTATTCTAGTTTAAGCAGCATCAGGCGGAGATGTAAAGCTACATACAGTATTACATCTCTCATGAAAGTCTATAAATATTAGACTATGCAACACATAAATACTTCAGTTTGTTTTACATTTGACCAATTCACAAAACATTTCACTGCTTTTATAGACTCTGTGATCATATATTTACACAGTGGATCTTTTATTTGGTGCTATGGCTTAAATCAACCAAATTAGGGGTGTAAGAAAGTATCGGTTCTGTGATAAATTGCAATATTTAACCCTTTCATGCATGAATTATGAAAAAAAAGTACCTAGATATTTATTACCTCCGCCAAGGAGGTTATGTTTTTGCCAAGGTTTGTTTGTCTGTTTGTTTGTCTGTTTGTTTGTCTGTCCGTTAGTGTGCAACATAACTCAAAAAGTTATGGACAAATTTTGATGAAATTTTCAGGGTTTGTTGGAAATGGGATAAGGAAGAAATGATTAAATTTTGGTAGTGATCGGGGGGGGGGGGGCCCACGGGGGGGGGGGGGGGGGCACTGATCAGCCTGAGGTCTGCGCTCTCCGAGTGCTTCTAGTTTTTAGATTGATTTTATGACTCAAAATTACAATAAAGTTGAAATGCATTTTAAAACTTTTTTACATTTTTTTTTTTTATTATTAGAAGATATTTAACCTCCTGAGACCCAGGAATAGAAAAGTTTTGACTTTTTAAAATTATTATTATTATTTTATTATTATTAGTCAGATTTTTTATTATTATTATCTTTGTATAATAATAAATGGTGATAATTCAACTCATTATTGGCTTAAAGGAGTGATATTTTGTTTTTTTTTTAAGCAGAATTATGCATTTTTAATCATTTCCCTGTGGTCTACATAAACTGTAAATACTCTGTTTGGGTCTGAATTCTTCATTAATTCAACTCCACAGGTCCATCTTCAACCCTATTTCTCAGTAATGACACAGTAGATGGAGATATTTGTTTTTACATTCAGTTACTGAAAAAATTTGCTCAAAAAGTCACTTTTTCCTTTAGTTTTTTTCTGTTTCCAGTTCAATAACCCTCAACTTTAATCTGAGTTTTCACAAACATCTACATGATCAGTGAATGTAATACAGGAAAACACATGATATGCGCTGAAAAATGCAAAATAAAGAGGACAATATTAGAATAAATAGTGATAAATCATTTAAAGGAGTGATTTTTTTTGCTATTTTTTTTAAATGGAATTCTGCATTTTCAAACATTTCCCTGTGGTCTACATAAACTGTAAATGCTATACTTGGGTCTGAATTCTTCATTAATTCAACTCCACAGGTTCATCTTCAACCCTATTTCTGAGTAATGACACTAGAAAGGTGGTTTTTGAGCGCTGGTCCTTTAAATGCAAATGAGCCACTTCAGGCCCCACCCCCTCCAGGTTGTTGGCTGTGCTGCTCTGTCCTGTTCAGTTCAACCAACAACTGAACATTTTAGGTAACCGGCTCAAAGTTTGGACATATTTTCAGTTTTTACTACAACCGCTGCTGCTGATAAAATATTATGTCGTACTCAGAGAAATGTTCGTCGGAAGTCTTGACCTTATATGTGCAAATGTCGTAACTAGTTATAGACGTAACAAATTAAGAAGGAATTAAAACAGGTTGTAGAAATCCATTTGATTTTTGCCGGAATGAATTTAAAGATATCATTGCAGCACCTGGAGGGTTCAAATTCAAACTGTATGAACCATTAGGGTCCAAATACACAAAAAAATGAACCACAGACTAATACAAGCAGGTTTAGCAAAATATGACCCCTTTAAAATAATGTTTTAAGTGAAATGTTTAGTCTGTAAATCCACCAGACAGACAGACAGAAAGATAAAAACTCCATCTCATCAAATCAAGGACAAATCCAGAAAAAAAAAAAAAAAAATCCTCTTTATATAAAACCCTCTTACCTTAACTGCCCCAAAATTCAACTGAATTCACATACACCCATAATATAAAAAAAAAAAACAGATCTAGCCTGAACTGTCACTTACCAATTATTTGTAAAAACGACACCAAAATCGCATAAATACATAATTTTACTGAAGAACCAGGGTGTGAAAAGTCCCAGTGTGTCACACATAAGGAGTTTGGTTTGAGCATCTCAATAACAGAACAAGATTAAAATGTGCAGGATTGAGGCTTAGTTTGCATTTTAGAGAGGATAGAATATATTCATAAATAATAATATATTGGTTCCACATATTAGGTACATAAAAGAAAAATTGTAATAAATTAAAACTATTGTAACCCTGAAATATTGCTTGTCTCACCAGGGCTGTGGGTAATGCGGGTTACAATGGTATTCTTGGTGTTGATATGTTTTGTTGTCTTCCGTGCTAATAATCACCAAACGGCAGGACAGTTTCAGCATGCTTTATTATCAGCAGCTCAGCACAAAATACACTGCTCGCGCTCCATCACGGACTCAACACTCGTGTCACGCCAAAACAGTTCGTACTACAACCAATAGGCAGGAACCAAAATATTAAGAAAAGGCACGAAGAAACATAAAAGAATATATAATATAAACTGACTAAATAATTAACTAGAAGCACTCGGAGAGCGCAGACCTCCGCCAAGGCTGATCAGTGGCCCCGCCCCCGTGGGCCCCCCCACCCCCGATCACCACCAAAATTTAATCATTTCTTCCTCATCCCATTTCCAACAAACCCTGAAAATTTCATCCAAATCTGTCCATAACTTTTTGAGTTATGTTGCACACTAACGGACAGACAAACAAACAGACAGACAAACAAACAAACAAACAAACCCTGGCAAAAACATAACCTCCTTGGCAGAGGTAATGAAATAATATGTAAATTACAACATAAACAAATGTCAAAATAATAAACAAAAATTAATGATTTGGAAATAAAATAATATTCAAATTAAATGTTACACTATACTCAAATATTTGACATAAAAGCATTTCTTTGCTAAGGCATTTTCTCCGGTTTTCTCACCCCCCCTCCCTCCAGTTCAGGTGGGGGTCATCCTCACCCTTACCTGTAATGCTAATGCAGTCTGTGGATTACAATCTGCAGATTCAGCCATTTTTTTTGGTTTTGAAAAAGGACAAAAAATGACGAAGATATGGTCAGAAATATAACGCCACCCCCAGCTCATTTTCCTACTTTTCCTCACGTTTGTTTGCTTTGAGTTCAAAACCTCATATCTCCGGCTGTATTTGCTCTATCAACATCAAATAAAAAGTGGGAGAGTGTTTCAAGTCCACACTTTCAAATGCAATTGTCCCGAGTGGTCTATGTAATTGACTTCTGACACTACCACGTGTTGAACATGTCATGTGATTCACTCACGGGGTCGTGACCGTGAACCTCTAAGGGTGAAAACAAAAAAATGAGCAAAATATCCCTCCTTTAACCTCCTAAGACCCAGCTATGGGTTTTCTGTACACATTTATGGACAAGAGTTTCACAACTTCATACTAAAAAAGAAAAGAAAGCTGTCCACCACAAAGGCCATTCCATAAAAATTTTAAAAACTACATCTGAAAAAACTGTTGCATCATGATTAGGGATGTCCGATATTGGCTTTTTAGCCAAAAACCGATATACCGATATTGTCCAGTGCTTAATTTCCGATTCCGATATCTACCGATACCGCTGCCGATATATGTAGGATATTAACCCTTTCATGCACAAATTATGAGAACCTTAATCAAATTTTTTCCTGAGTGTTTTTATTCCTCTTTAGGCATGAAAAAAAACAATGCGACTGAAAATTTTCTTCTGAAAAAATAAATAAATAAAATAAAAATAGTTGGGAAAAAAAAAAAAAAAACATTAAAAAAAATAATAATGAAAAAAAAAAAAAAAAAAATCTTATGAACCTATTTTTCATGAAGTTGCAAAAATGTCCACTCAGCTGGACACCACATGTTTAATTTTTAATGCACAGAAACATGTATTTACTGATAAATTGTGTGAAAACTATGGGGAGAGCTTTTAAATCTGGGGGTTTATGCTCAGGAGAGATATACATAATGTTACCAATTCATGTCAGAAAAGATATGTAGTGTCTTAAAACTTTATTAAAGATAAGTGTAAAAAAAAATTAAATAAATAAACAACGAAAAGAACAACAAAATCCATGAATATACAAGAGAACAGCCGTAGAATAGCTGTCCACTGTAGTGACCACTGTGCATGAAAGGGTTAAACTACTTTTAGGTAACATCACATATCTCCTGTCATGGAATTCACACATCATGCCTAATTTTATTGTGATGCCCCATTGGATGCATTCTCAAATGCAACGAGGCTTTCAAAATGTAAACACTGTCTGTGCAAAGAATACATACTTCAACTTAAGTTGTGGAAAAAATGCCATATTTATTTATTTTCTCTCCCTCCCTCCATGAGTCTATTACAGTGTGGCAACTCTACTGTACCATTTTAAAAACTGCACATTTCTTTCACCTACAAACAATGCTTCATTTACGTGTCGGTAAATGCCGGCGAAATCAAGGCATTATTTTATCGGTTTTAATGATAGGCAAAAAAAACGATAACAATATTCACTGATATTACATTTTTATGCTAATATGGGACATCCCTAATCATGATGTTTCCAATATAGGCACTTATTTAATAAAAAAAACAAAAAAAGCTCGTACTTTGCTGACATTTCCTGGGTCTTTGGAGGTTAAAAAAATTGAAAATCCTCTCTTATAATACTGCCCCAAAAAGCTACTTCATTCACATGCAATCATAATATCAAACACAACTGTCAGTTACCAATTCTTTGTAAAAACGAGTCCAGAATCGCATAAATACTTCATTTTACTATTGAACCAGGGAGTGAAACGTCCCAGTGTGTCATCTCCATTCTCCCCCTTTTGTTATAAAATAAATGGATTGGACAAGACTTCCCCAAGCCTTTCATTGTGCTCACTACTGGGAACGCTCACATTATTGGGAGCTGTGATAAGTGCCTCTGTCAGCACATTGAGAAATGGGGTTTTCCACAAAAAAAAAAAAAAAAGGAAAAATTTGTTTCTGAGAAAACTGAAAAAAATCAAATAAATAACAGCCTTGGTTCACTTTGTTTCTTTTCTTTAAGTTGAAATGATCACTATCTGTATACCGGGGCTGGAAAAGTCGGATTTCCACACCTCGGGTAAATTGAATCTCTCTTCTGTAACAAATGGTTTTAAGAGAGACAGCGAAGTCCTGCAGAGAACCACATAATAACACGGTAGCCTGTTTGTCGGAGGGATGCCCGTGTCTGTCTAGACCGCTATGATGATGTCACTAGCCAAGTCTTCCCATGAGCCCCTGCACTGGAACATCTGGGACATGTTACTGCGGTGAAAAACACAGGATATTAGGACTTCATACTTCATCACAGAGCCTCATCTTTTCCCTCCATCCATCGGGTGATCATGTACACAACACTGGACATCTATTCAATAAACATCATTGTGGGATCAATGACTTCACTGCTTCTTTTTTCAAAGACTCATAAATGCACATCTCCCATTACAGTGGCCTCACTGATACAAGCAGGAAAAGAATTAGAAAATCCATTACTTAGAGAAACCGCCACACACTGTAAAAAAAAAAATCTGTAATTTAACGGAATTTTTACTGTTTATTTTAAAGATTTTTCCTGTATTTTTAAGATACAGGAAAATATCAATGAAATGATAAAAATAGAATGAAGATAGAAAAAGAAAAAGATTTTACACGTCAAATGTAAAATAACATGAAAAAACTGGAACTGTTAATGACCAGAAAATTTCAATTTTTTAAAACAATTTTTTTTTATTTTTTCACAGAAAAATACAGTTAAAATACATTTGCAAATGTATCATAATTTCACAAATATTTCTTTTCTATTTATGTGATTAAACTGTTAATTTAAAGTTTAATACTGTTAAAAAAATAAATAAATAAATAAAATGAGATAAAATTACTGACAATTAACTGTAAAAGAAGTATTTGTTCTGTAAGTTTAACAAGACTTGTGTGTTAATTGACAAATATCTTGTGTAATTAAGGGAGGTTTCACAACAAAAATGTTGAATAAATGTATTTTTGTGAATGTATAACATGTATAAGCACTGATAAACTGTCCAAATACAGTTTTTATCAGTGGATTGTAAAACTTAGTCTCATTGAAAATTATTAAAAAAAAAAAAAAATTACATATATATATATATATATATATATATATATATATATATATATATATATATATATATATATATATATGTCAGTGGCGGCTGCACATCTTTCAGAGAGTGGAAGCTCATTGTCGGCTTACATCAAAAAAAAAAGTCAAGTTATTTAAACATAAATTCGTCCCTCTGTTCCTTTTTAAGAAAATGGTCAGTGACCTTATCGTATCAACTAAACAAGAAAATGTTGAAATTTTGTTAAATTGAAACAAGGAAGTACAATGGGTGTTTTTTATTTACAGTGCAAGAAATGAACGAGTAATTTCGTAGTGGTTTCTCTCTCCATTTCACAGCAGAATGCACGACGGTATTAAACTGAACTGTGTCAGTGAAGGAGTAGATCTGAAAACAGCTGTCAATCAAACGGGATTCAGCTTTCCACTGATCCTCCAATCAGCACGTGGAAGCCCGGCGTCCAGCCCGGCCGAGCTCCGCCCACAGCTCCATTCACCCCAACAGACGCTGAGCGTCTGGGGGCGGGACAACATCGTGGCATTTATCCAATTACCGTCCAGTTTTGAGGCAATGGAAAAAACTGTTCCACTCAGTCCCATTGAAGTGCATGGACGCTGAGTGTCTACGGACAAATGCACTGAGCAGAGATCGAATGAGAAAACAGCGCAACGGGAATGTATGAGAGGTGAACAACATGGAGTCTGTTGATTTGTGATAAAGCTGATTCTGAACGAACTCGTCTGTGAGATGAACGTGTTCTAACACATTTGGAGTCAAGGAAATGTCAACACAACCGAACATATTTAACCATTTAATTTTCGTAATTTTAGGGGAAGCCGAGCTTCCCTTGGAGTCCATGAGAAATCACCTCTGATATATATATATATATATATATGTATATATATATATATATATATATATATATGTGTGTGTGTAATTTGATTGTTTTAACACATGAAAATATTCTTTATTAAACATTAAAAAGTCAAAAAATACGCAAAATATCATGTAAAGTTAGAGCAAAAATTTTATTTTAATTACAGAAAATTACTGTATTTTTATGAGATAGTTATTTTCCGTTATTTAACAGTATTTTTTCGGCACCCCTGCTGCCGGAATAATACAGTTTTTTTTTTACGCTTTTTTTTATTTATTTTTTTTTACAGTGTACAGTGGCCTCATTGATACAAGCATTAAAAGAATTATAAAATCCATTACTTAGTGAAACCGCCACATACAGATGGTTTAAAAAAAAAAAAAGAGGCTGGCGTTTTATGACAGCCATTACCCAGACGAGGCAGCGGGGGACGGTCGGTGTGGATCTGAGAGACGGGGATCTCTGACTGGGAGAGACATGACTTCAAAGCAGTTGGGATCAATGATGCTGTTTGCTTATTGATCCCCTTCTACCTCTCAAGGGGGAAAGATCCATCAATAGGGCTCAGCGATGGTCTGGAGAGGGATTAGGCACTCAGCTTTAATCTAAGTCCTTTTACTAAATTTGTGCTAAATCCCTTTTGTAATGAGATGTATAGTATTCATGTGGGTGTTAAGAGGGAATTCCTGCGTAGCCTCTGTACGGATTGAGTTGCTTTTGCCAAAATAGAAATAAAACAACTGGTGCCAGGTACAACAAGCCCCGCCCCTCACAGATATTGTAGCTTATTTTGGCATCGATCCAGCTGATGTTATCACATCTATGCATGTGGGGATGTCAGTAAGTTGATTCCTCTATATATGTGGCAAGTTTGAAGTCAATTCAAACAAAATTGATGTTTTTTTTTTTTTTTTTTTTTTTTTACAAACATTTGAAATTTCACCCTTTATAAGTAAATGGGACAAGAAAAATAAAGTAAAAAAAATGATTAAAAATTTGAACTTTGACCGACTTTTCTCAAAATGCAACCACTTCTATCCTAGGTCACTGGCAATCTATAAACCCAATTTGGTCTGAATTCAACCAATAGTTTTGTTGCTACTGACATGTGAAATTTATAATTACATAAATATATGTCGATCTTAGTGTTTTTTCTAATCCTTGACATGTGGGTTTTTCATGAATCTCAGTCTCATTCCAGGTTTCGTGTGTAACCCATCGTGTCCACTCACGTTACATGCAGAACCTGCCATTTTAAACACAAATAAATTGTGAGTGATTTTACAACAGCGGTCAATTTTGTGAAACACTCTGCCTTGCATATTTACTGAGATTCCCAAAATGTACCTGTGAGAGAATAAAAAGATATTTGAAAAAATCATTGTACGTAATTTTTGTGTCCTTTCTACCGCGTAAAAATGTGTTTTATATAAAAAATTGTTTCTCTTCTATGTCAGTAAAGATTTATTTTTAAAATACACTCAAAGTTGCTTCATAACATAACATTAGTCTACATGTTGTTTGAATTTTTAGCCCCCATGTCCTGTTTTTTAAGGAACCAGTTCCATAGACGCACCCAAATATAGAAAAATACCTGATTTTCACTGAAAAAAATGTAAAATAAAGATTATAATATTACAATAAAAGGGGATAAATCATTAAAGAAAGGTTCAATATGGAGACACAAAAGCAGAACTGGGTCTTTATGGTTTAAAGTTAATCTATATTCCTAAGAGGTGCATTTCTTGACAAAAGAGAACCTGCAAAAAAAAAAGGAAAATGGAGGTAGTCTACGGTCCCCGAGGAGGGACGGTTCTGTTAATCCACCTTCAGGGTTCAGGACGAGGCAAAACCCCGACAAAGACTTAAGCGCCACTTTAATAAAACTCATGCTGGGGCTGATAAAGACACAAGCTAAATATATCCTAGGAGGAAAAAAAAAAAAAAAAAAACACTGTTGAATGTCATAATGGAACCGTTTCTGCCTCCCCAGGCATGTTTAAGCATGTTTAACCCTTTGTGTCAGGTTCAGTCCATTTCTAAGGTGCACATAGAGGGCATTGCATCTCCTGGTGATGGGTTGGACACTGGAGCCATTAGAAGGTCATAGCGGTACATTTGAGGTTCGTCCGTGTACGATTTTATCCAGAGCCCTAAGGACAAACTTCCAGCAACAATGAGAGCTCCTGGGGTATAGATATAAATATACTGTAGATAGACTTTATTTTGAAAATAAGTGGGCAAAATAAATCCCAGATTTAAAAGGACACTGCAATATAAGGAAATAAATCAAACGAAAAATAACATAAATATCACACAAGTGTATAACTATTTCATTGTGGCTCTTTAGCAATACTGAATGTCTGAAAAGGAGTAGGAAGAAGACAAGTTTATATTGTCCCACCCCCATTTTAAATAACTGGGCCAATCAGCTAATGTATAAAGAATAGGTCAGTCATCAACCCATAAAAACCCAAACATCCACCAAAGTTATTTAGTGATATAAAATGTTAAATACCTGTTGATCCATTAATCCTATCAATACATGTAAATATTTCAGGTAAAATGTAGTTTGTCATCGTTTCACGGTCATCAGATACGACCCGTTTGGATGTTGAGAGGCTCCGTAGTTACCACGGTAACACTGTCATCTTCTACAACATGAACTCACCGGTAAAAACCAATGGAGTTGGATCAATGACAGTGGATGGACACACTTGGTTTATGTTCAGTTAATGATAGATTTTGCACAAATAGTCACTTTTTTCTTCAGTTTTCTCTGTTTCTGATATAATAACCCTCTACTTATCCTACAACTACGACTTAAAATCCGACCTTTAATGAACATCTACATGATCAGTCAATTAAATGTCAGAAAATACCTGATTTTTCCTGAAAAAATGCCAAATAAAGAAGATAATATTACAATAAATGGTGACAAAACATTTAAGAAATGTTAAATATGGGGGGAAATCCATTTGAGGTTTTATGCTAATGATAGATTTTACTGAAAAACTCACCTTTTCTAATGATAATAATATAACAACCTTTGAATTTACTCTGAGTTTTTATGAACATCTAAATGATCAGTAAATTAAATACATGATTTACACTGAAAAATGAAAAATACAGACATACATATTACAGCAAATTAAGTTAAAAATAGAGGAAAAAATTATTTGGGAACTACCGCAAAAGTAGCAGTGGGTCTTTATGGGTTAAATTACAGAAAAATAGAACAAATGATTACATACCATCAATAACTATTACTGTTGTACTCATGTTCATTGTAAGTATATCTCTGGAAAATAAGGTTTTTGTACATCTTTTTAAATTTTGTGATGTTTTCACACTGTTTGTTATAGTGCTGCAACAATGGATCGATCCAAATCCATTCTTAAGAGTTGGCAACAAATTCGGCAGTTGATTCGTTGGGTCTTGAGCACGTTAGTATAGCTAGGTTTACATTCTGTTCCCAGTGGCCACGGCAATCCCGTTTGGCTAAAACATAGTGCGCCGTTTACTTAACAAAACTGGGTGGCCACCAGGAACATAATGTAAAGCTAGCTTAAGATAGGCTATGTGTTGTGACTACTTTAGCACGCTAGCTAGTTAGACACTATTGTTGTAATTATAATATTTATCACACCACCAGACTAACGTTACCTACACTGGGTTACAAAAAAATGTTTTTTGCAAGTTGTCTAGGTTTTTTCAACTGAATTAGGACCATTTTGCACCGCTAAATCCAAAAATGACATCTGCTTTTCTCAATCAGGTCAGGGTTTTTTGCTAATTTGATTTTGAAAAATTTGATCTTCTCAAAAAATATAATAATTAATACCAAAATAAGATTGGTAAGCACACTTTATGAAACTTGTGACTTGATTCCTGTTAGGTACAATGGTGTATTCAGCGCAGATGTAGCAGAATACGTCAGGCTTATTTTTACAAGATCTTCTAGTCGAAGCCATTTCATTCACCTGTAATATTAAAAAAAAACATTAATCATAAATTGGCAAAAGTAAAATCTTCAGAACTCGTTTATTGCAAAAAATCTGAAAGAATTTTGTATCGTATGATGTGAAAATGCCCATAAATGTAAGCAAAAATGTTAAAAAGCCAATATGTAGCATAGTTCAGAAAGTTGACCTGATTGAGCAAAATTTATGTGATTTTTGGATTCAGCACACCAAAATGATCCTAAATCAGCTCAAAAAATTTAAACAATAAATTTGTTGTTGACCAGTGCTATCATTGACTGGAACTAATGCATACATTGCTAGTTTGATAGCCTATAACCGGACCTGATTGAAGACTATATCTTGCTAGTCTCTAGCCATAACAAGTCTAGGTAGCAGGCTAATGCTAGTGCTCGCTAACTTAACCCGAAGCCATTGCGGGGATGTAGTCATTAAAGACTTGTCTGCAGCTTATATTGCTTCGGGTTAAATACCGATCTTTGAGAATTGAGTCTTTTGTGTTTATCTGATGAACCAATTAGTTACTAAAATAAACTAAAGATTAATCAATTATTAAAATTATCGTTAGTTGTAGCCCTAGTTTGTTATTAAGAAACAATCCATTCCACAAAATCACTCCACAACCTAAAATACACATCTGTTTAAGCTTTGTTTTTAGAGAAAAGTTTCATATTTAGTTGCTGTCTATAGTCAGAACCACTTCCTCTATCTGGGAATATTTTCTGTTGTTACTTGGAAGTCATTTATTTCTTGCTTTGTTTAAAATTATAAAGCAAATCCTTTAATTTGAGTGACTGTGAGAGAAAGAATAATTTATTGGTTTATTATTAAAAATGGATAATAGCTAATTACTCCCCTTTGTTTTGCATAGATGTGTTTCCCAGTATTCTATCTGAACTACATGTGAATTATGTAACAGAGGTTAGAAGGAAAAGCTGTAAGTCTTTATTGTGTTATCGATTCGTTTTTTTCTCATTGGGAAGCCGTTCCACTTAGCGCTCCATCTGTTTGCCAGTGGGTTTCCGTAAGTGTAACTTCCTTTGGAAACGTCTTTCGGATAAGTCTATCTGTGCGACGGGGCCATATGTTGTCCATTAGACTAGAAATGGCAGCTGCTGCTTCACTGTGGGCAGCGGAGAGCGTTTTAGATGTTTGGTTCATAATCGGACAGTTCGAGACAGTTGGCAAAACAAAAGCTGATGGAATAAAAAATAAAAATAAAATCCATGGGAAAACTTGGGTGAATTCCTGCGACTGATAACAAACAACTGTCCAAACCTCGAACCCCCCCTCTTAAGAAATAAACAAACTTCAATTTGCGGCTCCTAATCACAGCTCTATTAGTCATCTGTCAGTGGGAAGAGGAGACCACAGAAGACCCGGGTCTGTGGCTCTGGTGTTGGTGGTTTAAGGGGGACCAGGCCTGGGCTGGATGGCAGCCTGATGCCTCTGTCTCTACTATTGATCAGACTTGGGCGCTGTGATTGCCAGGAATAGCAGTTGATTCCAGAGGTTATTAGAAAGGCTGGCCTCCCACTACATCAAAATGGAAACATCCCCTTCTCTCTGAAAAGAAAAGGAATTGCTCGGGACAATGAAAAGAATGCGTGGCGGTGATGGCCTTCCAGTTTGCATTATGCATGAGAAGCATGATTGACAAAATCATTTTGCAATTTCCTTTCAATCAAACCAAGTGGGATTACAGAATAAATGTATTATAAATAACAGAAAATTGGATTTGACATCTTGTTTGACCAAAGATTGTTGCATTGCAAAAGAGTCAGCTGTTTTCAGGCACTAATTTGACATATTCAACTAGAAAAGCACTCGGAGAGCGCAGACCTCCGCCAAGCGCAAAAATTCCCCACATAATCGCTGATACAAATCCTACATTTATTTTTTAAAAAGATCCGGATCAGTCTTTGCGATTTGATAGAACACTTATATAAATTGTGATAAAATCTGCAATCTGGATCAGATCCGGATCAGTCTTTGCCATTTGATAGAACACCCCATTGTAAATCCCTGAGTCAAATTGCATGAGATTTGCACAGTTCCCCCATATTGTGATTTCCACCATAAATATTAGTCCCATATTTATTTGACCTATATTTTAAGATTCCTTGACCATGAAAACATACCATTAGCAACTGGATTCATAATTATATCCTTATTAGTTCAGTAGTTATTCACGAAAATCCCATTTCTCGTAATGGCGGTTTTCTTCTGGATCTAGCTCCTTAAGTATTAAAGCTACATGAAATCCGGTGGCATACTCCCGATGCGGAACTGACTGAGCTACACGATGGCGCTTGTCAGAAATTTCTACCTTTAATATTAAAGGCACAGTAGGCCAAAAAGTAAGGGCACCCCCATTTTTTATATAAATTGAGATAAAATCCGCCTTCTGGATCAGATCCGGATCAGCCTTTGAAATGTGATAGAGGACCCCATTGTCAATTCCTGAGTTAAATTTCATGAGTTTTGGTCAATAATTAAGCGAGATATTGGGAAACAAAAATTTTGGCCCCATTTACCACAATGTTAACGAAAATTTGAAAGTGATCCAGAATCCAGGATTTCTTCCGGATCACCCCCAAAAGTTAATCATTTCTTCCTTATCCCATTTCCAACAAACCCTGAAAATTTCATCAAAATCTGTCCATAACTTTTTGAGTTATGTTGCACACTAACGGACAGACAAACAGACAAACCCTGGCAAAAACATAACCTCCTTGGCGGAGGTAATAAAAGTGGACAACAACAAACCAACAGGGTATATATATATATGTATATATATATATATATATATATATATATATATATATATATATATATATATGTACACACACACAAAAACAGTTGCATATGCACTATTTGACTGCAAACGTTTGGTTTTAACCCTTTCATGCACTGTCCACTCCAGTGGACAGTTCTTCTCCAGCCGTTCTCTTGTATATTTATGGGTTTTGTTGTTTTAGTTCCATATCAGCCTGCTTGTAGGATGAATCAAATACAGGGTAGTGTGCAATACAGGGCAATGGTGGCATGGAATACATTGCCACAATTTTTAATTTCAGAAATTCAAGCAGTTAGTTTTTCTAAAAGGTTGAGAATTTTCATATTTACCCAAGAATAACTGTCTGAGCTATTGTATATCCTATAATGACATCATCTAGACGGTTTGTTTTTTTGTTTGTTGTGGAGCTGTTTTTTATTGGTTTTTTTATTTTTAATTTAATTAATTAATTAATTTTTCATTTTTTATTTTTTTTCTGTTGTTGATATTATTATTGTAATTGTTTTGTATTGTGTGCTGTTGCTGATTTTTGGTTTTGTGTTGTTGTGTTGAGTGTATGTACATCCTGTTTGTTGAGTGAGTTGTGGGAAATTGTTGGTGCTTTGTTTTTGTGTTGTTGATGACCCCAGGAAGAGTAGCTGCTGGGGTATGCAGCAGCTAATGGGGATCAAACTAATAAACTAAACTAAACTAAACAGTGGACGCTTATGCACCATCCCATACACTGTAATTTAGATCATTACTGTAACTTTATTGTTTTTGATAAACCTGATCTGCACTAACATGTTTGAGTGTAAATCAATTGTTATTTGTTAGACAAGAAGGTTTTTTTTTTGCATATTATCTCCATGAAGTGAGTAATTACTAGCATTAGAATATGTTAAAATGTGAGAAGACATCAGATTAGCAGCATTAAAAATGTTTTAATTTCATTGTTTTCATATCACTCTCTGATATTGGGTTTTAAACACGTTTCTTTACTTCAAAAATTAAATGCATGGATATTTTTGTAACTTCATAGAAAAAAAAACCTCAATCGCATTGTTTTTTTCATGGCTACACACTGAAGAAAAAAATCTTGACTAAGGTTCTCATAATTCGTGCATGAAAGGGTTAATTACACTGGTCTACAATTCTTTTGAAATTATCTGCGTCAGAGATTAAATGTGCTAAATGTTACGTATTTTAATAAGATTAATTGGAAAAAAAATGACAAAGGTGCTGGTTCACTGATGTTTTCAAGGTATATGATAACGTTCTTCAGTCATATATATTGGTTTATGTACATTTATATGATAGATTTATATACCTTCCACTATAAGAACCTGTAAAGTGAATGTATTCTAATGTGCAGACAGTGTTTTGAAGTAGATCTGGTAGCTCCGACACAAATATTCCTTTTGCGTAAACCCCATTCTCTCATTAATTCTCAAATTTCACATTTTGACCCAAGACTGTATTTTGGAAACTTCAGCCAATCAGTATTTTTGATTTGATTTTTCTTTATCAATGAGAGCGCTGACATTTGGAGGGTCGGTCCAGACCCCTGCACGGAACTGAGACGCAAACAATTATATATGTCCACCAGCAGGGGGCCATAGAACCAAAGACAATGCATTTATGTCTATAACTCCCACACTGTATGTCACACATTAAAAAACCTCATATCCTCAGATTCCCTGAATAGGATTGAATCACATGGGCGTGGTCAGGAAGATTTGGGGGGTGACTTTTTAACCGGCAAAATTGCAAAAACTGGAAAACCTACTTTTTCAAACTCCTACTTGGGATTTGGTCCAATCTCCTTGAATCTTAGCATGTACGCTCTTCTCATAGACATGATACTAAGTTACCAAAAGGATTTTGTTCGGTCAGAAAATTTGAAAATTATTGATGAATAAATTTCTGTAGCTAGTTAAAAATGTTAACTGTTACATATCTCGGACAAATTAAATGCTATCAACACTAAATATAAGATACTTCTTTGACATCTCAATGTGAGGGTATGAGCCAAATTTGACGAATGTTGGCCTCTAGTGAGCGCTGCAAACATGAGAAACTTGTATTTCTTAAACGGCTAAACCGATTTCTATGAAATTTAGTGAGTATGATGTGGGGTCACTCCTGAGACCAGCTGTAAAGTTTAGTAATGACTGGTCAACATGAGTGTAATCTATTACAACAAATCCCAGTCCCACACATTCCTCCTTCCACTCTACTGGTGCATTTGTCCCATTCCAGTGAATACAGCGGCTCAGACGGTGGAATACTAACTCCAACTGTAAACCCTTATGAACGGGGCCCAGCCTCCACCAGCTCAGCACCAGACTGACGTCCTTCGGGGACGACTTCGGTGGGCTCCGTGGGGCCTGGGGTCCGAGTGGGCGGGGAGGCTCGGCCCCCGTTCATAACTGCTCGCAGTTCTAGTTTTGATTTGATTTTTCTTTATCAATGACTCACATGTGTTCAAATTTCCCGACTTTTTATTCTGGAAGCATTTTACTTGTAGTGCCACTTAAATCCAACCAATAAGGGTGGGCGATACTGGGAATTATGGTATCGATCCGATACCAAGTAAATACAGGGCTAGTATTGGTCATACCGATAGTGATACCTTTTACTTGAAATGTCATGATCATTGAATAATTTTGTGATTTCGCCTTTAGTTAGTTGATTATGATTATGATAAAACACGGGACAAAAATTTTAGGCAAATAAACATGTTTTTTTTTTGGTTAAGTAACTATGATAACAAAACAGTATAAAAATAAAAAAAATAATTCCCCTTTTAAATTTGTGGTGTTACCATAGTGGTAAATGACTTTATTGCACACATCACATGTGGCATTTTCCCTGTCAGCTACAGTGAATAAGCTCAACATAACGCTTCTCTTTCTTTCCGCCATCACAGGCTGCCCTCAGGGGCCGTTTACACGGCGTAGGATTCAGTCGACTCCGGGAAGATTTCATCGCGGATTAGCCTTCTGTTAACATGGAAATGGTGCCTAGAGTGCCTGAATCTGGAAACTTTTGATACCAGGGTCCAGGGTGGAACGTTATCGATACGCTCCGCATTTCAGCTCCGTGTTAACGCGAGTCGGAGCGTTCCGGGGTAAAATATGACGTCACCGCATGCGCGTGCAGCCAAGAACCGCCAGTTAACCCACTCCAGGCCAGTTGGTGGCGGTAATGCGCCTCCAAGCTGGTTTGCCAGCCTCTATGACACAATAAAGCTGCAGAAAAAGAAGGAACAACCACAACAACAATGGCCGGTTTCAGAACAACATACGTGCTGCTAACTGTGCTCAGCTCGTCTGTCCAGATAAAGAAGTCCTGCGTCTTTGTACGACCACTCGCCATTGTTGTTTGTAAATAGTGTTGTCCGCCTCTTTTTCTTCTTCTTCTTCTCCTCATTTAAAGGCTGTCTAAACCGGAAATCGTTTGTGCGCAGGCGCGTGTTTTACTGCCACTGTTTCACTACAGCTCTACATCGCCAGCTACTGGTCTGGCATGGCCACTACAGCGTATTCAGCCGTCCTCGCGGACTCATGTTAACGCAGATTGTTATCATAGCGGCTTCGTCTTAACGCGGAATGATTTTATAACGCAAAGGAAAAATCTTTGCGGAGTGTTGCCGTGTAAACGTACCCTCAGTCAGTGCTCTGACTCTCTGCTCCAGGGGGGTGGTGGTGGTGGTGGTGGTGGTGGTGGGGGGTTGCAAAGTTTGCCTGCATGAACTCTGAGGAAATCTGAGTAATATACTGGACGTATACGAGAGAAACTGCAACAAAAGTATTGATATCATCACGCTCATAACCATCCGATACTGATACTCACCTTGCTATCAATACTAGCGATATTTAGATCGATACGCCCAGTCCTACCAACCAAATATATCCTAGTTATCGCGTTCACACGAAGGATATCCGGTAGTGGTGTTCAGGGTAAAACCCATTATATCCCCGAAACTTGAGTTTGGGGATATAATTAATGCAACCATGGATGGAAAAATTATTATGAACCTCATTGTGACACAACATCAGCATTATGTGGTAAAAATATGTCATAGTGAATGTCTAGTGTAATCAAAACCAATGGTGGTGTAGTCAAATACTGCATGTACGACTTTTTTTTTTTTGAGCAGCGTTTGAACAAAAGCACATTTATAGACACTACAGGAAACGTAAAATCATTTCCTTAACCTACTTGAGGGGCGTACAAAAGATTTACAGGCTGTCTGTGCAGCAGCTGCGCTAAGGTAATAGGTAATCCACTTAACAGACAGACAATTTAGTAAATTTGTGTACCGACAGTGTACCGACACACTACTTACGTACATTTGACAAATGAATGGACCCTGATGATAACCCCTACAAAATCCCCCCTGAGAGATTTACCAGTCGACATTCAATGAAAAGAGGCCCTAAATTTAGCGAAGACTCATTACATTGTCTGGTCTTTTAATACGAAATATATTATATGTAGCGTTAAACCATGAGAAATCCAGGATCAAGCCAAAAATAACATTGAAAAAGTGATGATCCTCCTCTGAATGAGGTACTAATAACAACTCCCATTACTCCTCAGGAAATTTAGTGGTGCTCATGAGGCCATTTTGCAGACGACCACATCTCTCTCTCTTCTTTCACTCTGGCTGGCAAAATGAGACCCACATAAAATTGGTTTCAGGGCCCAGTGCCTCTTGTAGGCTTCCATTTCTTTATGGGTTTTCCAGCTGCCAGCCGCTGATAACAAAAGCCATTGGCTGCTGAAGAGTACCCTTCAACTGCCACAACCAATGGCTGTCATCCACCGCGTCATCTAATTACCATAACAAAGGGTGTTTATCTGCAAGATTGTCATTACTGCACAAATACCTCTTTCTCTGCCGTCCTCTTCATCTAAAGAAGCCCCCCCCCCCCCCCCCCCGAGGTCCTCCCTAATTTAATATTTACATTCCGACACCACTGTATCTCATTTGATCTTGACAATTTTGTCAGTTTGGACAGGTGTAAGATATGCAAATGCTAATGTTGTTATGGTGGTTTCACTTAAGTCACATCAAATGTTCTTCTTCTTAAGATGTTCCTCCACTGTGGATGATCAAGAAGTTATTTTTAGTTCTGCGTGACAAGTATCCCAAACCATATTACATGCTTGCATGTGTGAACGGTGGCCTTCAGTTTGTGTTACATGAGGGAGTAAGTGGGTAAGACTTTAAGTTTACTAAACAGGCAGCTGGAATTTAACCCATAAACACCCAAACATCCACCACCGACCAAAAAGATCTCTATTTTTAACCTTTCGTAAGTGATTTATCACCATTTACTCTAATATTATCCTCCGTATTTTGCATTTTTAAGTGAAAATACTGGGTCAAGTCACGCGCCTGTTGATTTTGAATCAAAAAATTAGAAATGAGATAATAATTTCAAACTTTTTGTTGTTCAATAGTATAACATCTTAAGTTTCTAAATCCATTAAAATTTTTGCCAAACTAGAAAAGCACTCGGAGAGCGCAGACCTCCGCCAAGGCTGATCAGTGGCCCCCACCCGTGGGCCCCCCCACGCCTAGGAGGTTATGTTTTTGCCAGGGTTTGTTTGTTTGTTTGTCTGTCTGTCTGTTTGTCTGTCCGTTAGTGTGCAACATAACTCAAAAAGTTATGGACAGATTTTGATGAAATTTTCAGGGTTTGTTGGAAATGGGCCCCCCCATGGGCCCCCCCCACCCCCGATCACCACCAAAATTTAATCATTTCTTCCTTATCCCATTTCCAACAAACCCTGAAAATTTCATCAAAATCTGTCCATAACTTTTTGAGTTATGTTGCACACTAACGGACAGACAAACAAACAGACAGACAGACAGACAGACAAACCCTGGCAAAAACATAACCTCCTTGGCGGAGGTAAAAAGGATTTTCAAGAAAATTACGGAACTTTTTATACAAACTAAATTCAGTGTCTCGGAAAGTTCTCTAAGAATGAATAATAACATAACTTATCACTGCTATAATCTGAAATCTCAATCATATATTTCTGTTTTCAATATAGTTTTATGACCTTTTATACACCCTTTTATCATAATAAAAATCATTTTGTCTGAAAAATTGATGTGAATTCTTTTTTTTAAGCATTTGAATATCAGATGGTGCCGGTTATGTAGGGAATTTCACTTTTCTCAAAAAACATGTTTTTTTTTTAAATTACTCATTAATCAAATGAGCTAAACCAATGGAAATTTCTGAAAGAAAGCATTTAACCCTCTGCTTAAGCATGGCTTCATTGGAATTTAAGATTATTTTGTCACTAAAAAAAGATTTTTTTTTTTTTTTTTCCCTACATAACCAAAAATAGGTCTCGACATGAAATAGCTAGCATGTAAAGGATTTTTTTCTTTCACTTTCCATAGATTCAACTTTTCAGATCAATAATTATGATATTCTATTGTCTTCATATGGATTTGGTATACATGAATATTACATTCTCTGGAAAATATTTCCTCTTAATTGAGATCAAAGGGTAGTTATCACAGGATATTGATGGGACTCAACTTAGTAAAATCAGTAAATCAGTAAAATCCTATTATAATAACCCATAAATACTCACAACTCCAAATTTTTCTTTTCTAAATGTAAACATTTTTACGCCATTCTACTGTATTTTCACTAAAACAAACTATCATTTCACAAAAAAAAAACGAATAACCTGAACAAATATGAAAAAATTGAAATATCTGAAGTGTACGTTTACTAATATTCTGCCTCTTTATTAAATATTTTGTGTATGTGTTGATCCACTGTGATCTGTAAGTTGTAATTTACATGTGTAAATGATAAACTGAGACATAATATTGTTAAAAGTGCACTTAGTTTTCTTAAGAATTTCAGTTTGTTCATGTTATTCACATTGTTTTAAAAGGATAGTTGGTAGATGTAAACATTTTCATTGCATAATTTTACTTTTTTTGCTCTAAAACACAGGTGTCAAACATGCGGCCCGGGGGCCAAATCTGGCCCGCCAAAAGTTCCATTCTGGCCCGCAGGATGAAAGTGCAAAAATTAACCTGATTGTTAACCTGGTTGTCAAAATCATTTTGGTTCAGGTTCTGACAGACCAATGTGATCTCCAGTAAAAATAACAACACAATAACCCATAATTAATGACAACTACAAATTTTCTATGTGAAAAATTATGTGGAAAAAATTTAAGTGAAAAAAGTAACATTACAGTGTGAAAATATTTACATTTACAAAACTATTCTTTCACAATAAAATGCAAATAAATACATAAACAAAAACAAAGATGAACAACCCGAAATGTGCAATTTGAACAATATTCTGCCTGTTACTAAATGTTTTGTGCATTTATGGATCCACTGTGATCTGTAGTTGTATTAATAATAAGAGATGGAATATTGTAGAAATTGTTCAAATTTTAGTTCCAAACTCCAAAATTTTAACAATATTCTGCCTGTTACCAAATGTTTATGTAACACTGTGTGTAAATGTACATGTATAAATAATAAGTCGAGGCATAATATTGTTAAAATTGCACTAATTTTTCAAATGAAATGAAATTTCAGTTTTTTCAGCTTTTTCACATCTTTTTTGTAAAATGTAAATATTTTCATAATTTAATTGTTTTTTTTTTTGTACTAAAACAAAAATAAAAACTTGGATTTATCATTAGTTATAGGTTATTAAATCATTATTTTACTGGTCTGGCCCGCTTGAGATCAAACTGGGCTAAATATGGAACTGAACCAAAATGAGTTTGACAACCCTGCTCTAAAACATAGAGGAAGATTTGGAGTTGACGTTATTCATATATTATTATGTTATTGTTTCACTGGTTCGGCCCACTTCAGATCAAATTTGGCTTAAAGTGTCCCCTGAACTAAAATGAGTTTGACACCCCTGATCTACATGATAAGTGAATTAAATATAAGAAAATACTTGATTTTCACTGGAAAAAGGCAAAAATACAGAGGATAATATTATAATAAATGATGATAAATCACTTAAGAAAGGTTAACCCATAAAGACCCAAACAGCCACCGACGACCAAAACCATCTACTGATCTAAAATGTTTAATACTGTACATCCACTAATCCTATCAATGCATGTAAATAATTGGTGTAAAACAGTTTGTCATCTTTTCATGGTCATCAGATATGACCCATTTGGACGTTCAGAGGTTCTGTAGTGAATGTGGAAACATCATCATCTTCTGATACACTGATTCACTAGTAAAACCCATGGAGTTGGATTAATGACAGTGGATGGACACATTTGTTTTTGTGTTCAGTTATTGATATCTTTGCTGAAAAAGTCACTTTTTCTTCAGTTTTCTCTGTTTCTGATTAAATAACTTTCAACTTTAATCTGAGCTTTGATGCACATCTACATGATCAGTGAATTAAATATAGGAAACTACCTGATTTTCACCTAAAAACAGACAGAGGATAATATAATAATAATAATAATAATAATAATAATAATAATAATAATAATAATAAACTTTATTTGTATAGCACCTTTCATACAGAAATTGTAGCCCAAAGTGCTTCACATTAATTGAAAAAATACAATATTAAAATACATTAAGATTTGATTATACATCAAGAAATAAAATGAAATTTGAGAGAAATACAATAAAATAAAAATAAATATAAAAACAGCGCACATTAAAATATTTGATTATGCATAGAATTTTTGAAGTGCAAGAAATAAGATGAAATTTGAGAGAAATACAATAAAATAAAAATAAAAGCAGCGCACATTAAAATATTTGAATAATAATAAACTTTATTTATATAACTTTAACCCTTTCATGCGCAGTGGTCACTCCAGTGGACTGTTATTCTACAGCTGTTTTCTTGTATATTCATGGATTTTTGTTGTTCTTTTTTTTTTTTTTTTTTTTTTTTTTTTTTTTTTTTTTTAGACATATCTTTACTAAAGTTTTAAGACACTCCATATCTTTTCTGACATGAATTGGTATCCTTATGTAGATCTCTCCTGAGCATAAACCCCCAAAATCACAAATCCTCCCCATGGTTTTCACACAATTTATCAGTAAATACATGTTTCTGTGCATCAAAAATTAAACGTGTGGCGTCCAGCTGTGTGGACATTTTTGCCACTTTATGAAAAACAGGTTCATCAGAAATTGTTTTCATTATTTTTTTTTATATATATATATATATTTTTACATTTTTAAATTTTTTTTTTTTTTTTTTTTAATTTTTCAGAAGAAAATTTTCAATTCCATTGTTTTTTTCATGCCTAAAGAGGAATAAAAACACTCAGGAAAAAATTTTGATTAAGGTTCTCATAATTTGTGCATGAAAGGGTTAATATAATTTATATAATAAATGGTGATAAATCATTTAAGAAAGGTTAAATCTAGAGAAAAATTCATTTGGGAACTGCCACAAAAGTAGCACTGGGTCTTTATGGGTTAAAAAGACAGAAAAACTCATTTAAAAACTGCCCCAAAAGTAGCCCTGGGTCTTCATGTGTTAACACAGCAGGTAAAACAAATCGATAAACCACAGGTCTGCAGGAAAAAAGCGGTGCCAACCCGGCCTGGCCACTGCTGCAGAGATCTGACAATGATGCCAAACCATGATGGTGAAGGCACCGACGGATGGGCCAGTCAACAGCTACTGTGGTTTTCTGCTGTTTTTGGTCTCCCCCATGTGAGGTTTAAGTGAATTCTCTGGTTTAAGGCAACACGGCGGAGACAGTCGTGCGAGCCAAGGCCGATCGAAGCCATCTGTGACTAAAGCGAATGGTTTTGGTCTGGACCTGGGCTAATGGATGTGGGTATCACATGCAGATAGATACGCACAAACATGCACGAGCACACCTAAGAGGAATCCACAAGAGGAATAATAAGTAGGATAATAATAATAATCTGACTGATGATTATTATTTCAGAGTTTCTTTTTTATGCACATGTTATGCAACAATGACCTTTAACCTTTATGCCTCCCCAAAAAAATACACTACCGGTCAAAAGTTTGGACTCACCTGGTTTTTCTTTATTTTCACGACTGTTTACATCAGGGGTGTCAAACACATTTTAGTTCAGGGGACATATTCAGCTAAATTTGATCTGAAGTGGGCCGGACCAGTAAAATAATAACATAATAACCTTTAAATAATGACAACTCCAAATTTTTGTCTTTGTTTTAGTGCAAACCCCCCCCCCCCCATTAAATTATAAAAATACTTACTTTTATAAACTATCAAAAAAAAAAAAAAAACCTGAAAAATGTAAGAAAATTTAGTGCAATTTTAACAATATTCTGCCTCATCTTATCATTTGTCCATGTGCATTATGGATCAGATCTACAAAGACACTAAACACTGAAGAACAGGCAGAAAAAATGCTAAAATTGTGCTTAATTTTCTTTAGACATTTCAGGTTGTTCATATTTGTTCAGGTTATTCACATTTTAGTTTTACAGGACAGTTTGTAAATGTCAATATTTTCATAACTTAATGTTAGTTTTTGCACTAAAATAAAGAAAAAAAAAATTAAGTTATTAATTCTAGATTTTTTTTGGGCTTAATTCAAGATTTTTTTTTACTTTTTTGAAGATTTTTTTTTTTGGCTTAATTGAATTTTTTTTTGCTAAATTTGAGATTTTTTTTGGCTTAATTCAAGATTTTTTTTTTACTTTATTGAAGTGTTTTTTTTTGGCTTAATTCAAGATTTTTTCCTTAATTCAAGCTAATTTTTTTTTTTTTTTGCTTAATTCAATTCAAGACTCTGGAATTTTTGCACTTGGCAAAAACATCCCAGGGGCCGAACTGGACCCTCTGGCAGGCCACATTTGGCCCCCGGGCCGCATGTTTGACACCCCTGATTTACATTGTAAATTGTCACTGAAGGCATCAAAACTATGAATGAACACATATGGAATTATGTAGTAAAAAAAAAGGTGCGACACAACTCAAAGCATGTTTTATATTTTAGATTCTTCAAAAAAGCCACATTTTGCTTTGATTACTGCTTTGCGCATTCTTGGTGTTCTCTCAATGAGCTTCATGAGGTAGTCACCTGAAATGTTTTCCAAGTCTTGGAGGAGTTCCCAGTGATGCTGAGCACTTGTTGTCCATCTGTGGTCCATCTACTGTCTTTAAATGAGAAGGTGAGTCCAAACTTTTGACTGGTAGTGTACATCCACGCAAAAAAACAAAAAAACAAAACGATTATAAAATCAAACATTTTTAATTTTGC
This sequence comes from Sphaeramia orbicularis, assembly GCF_902148855.1. NCBI lineage: Eukaryota > Metazoa > Chordata > Actinopteri > Kurtiformes > Apogonidae > Sphaeramia > Sphaeramia orbicularis. The sequence continues at coordinate 39,807,899 of NC_043979.1, read as the reverse complement.
ACAGAAAATAACTTTCTAATCCAGACCAGAACTCATTTGAATGTACACAGTAATCAAATAAATGTTATTTTTTCGGATTCATTGTTACAGAAAGTGCACTTATTCTCAACGTCTAAAAACTTAAAGAGATACGAGTTGGTTATATATATGTCGAGGCCCAAAACGGAATCTGGCCCGATTCAGAATTGGGCCGGCCCAGAATGGAATTCTATTCTAGGCCGGCCTAGAATGGAATCCTGCTGCTATAATGTTATTTTTATGCCATATTTAATGCAAATGATCTAAATTATCACAAAAATCAATACATGGAATTTGCAAATATGTGAAAAAAAAATGAAACAAACAACATTTTAATTGTAAACTATAATACACTTTATTTACAAATAGAACCTAGTGGTACTCCCCACCAATATATGGTACAGTGAAATCGACTGAAACTGATAATAGTTACTCAAGGTATGTAAGACTGAAAATGTAAAATTATAACAAATTATGGAATTATGGATCATTTGCATTAAACATGGTATAAAAATAACATTATAGCAGCAGGATTCCATTCTAGGCCGGCCTAGAATAGAATTCCATTCTGGGCCGGCCCGATTCTGAATCGGGCCAGATTCCGTTTTGGGCCTCGACATATATATTGTGCAAAAATTTTAACACGTATTTCTTTGAATTTATTGTTAATACAAAATCTATACGGTAACAGCCATGCCTTCTGCCAACTGATGTCAAAAAATAAATTATTCCAGAAAGCGCTGAAGTCAGAGATAAAAAAAAAAAAAAAAAAAAAAAAAGGACCTGAGATATGCAAACAAAGATGAGCTCCACATTTTCATTGTATCATTGTATTGTTTCGGATTTTATACAGATATATATTGAGCGGAGCTGCAAGTGTAAGAACTGTCAAAGTTTCTTATGCAGCCTCATAAGAAAATCAATTGCCCACCCCTGCTGGAATGTATTACACTTTGGATGGAACTTGCACAACACTGTTCTGCAGGTCTATAAATGTTTGATTTTGCAGATGTATCTTTCATACAGGTCTAAAAAAATGAACCGACATCTCTCATTTATATTCCCTTCACTTCCCGGCCTGATGAGCCCACAGGAGGACGCAGACCAAGGGGTCATCCTTGTATTATTTCTCCCTTCATTGACCTTCACGCTTTTTTTTTTTTTACCTTTCCATTCTCCGGCATTAACGCAGAGTTCAGAGGTGATGGATCTTTGCCGTTGTCTGAGGAGTGTGTTAATGTGATTGGACATCTAGTGGTGAGACGCAGATTCTCATGCAGCTTCCTGCCGCAGATAATGTCAAAACAACACAGCGGTGGCTGAGGGACGGCTTAAGGGGCTTAGCGAACTGTCGTGTCAGCTACAGGCCATCTGAGTATAATACACGCTCTCTGAAACGCATTCCTCGCTGCCACGCTTTGCGATTCCGGGGATTTATTATCAAACACACGGCTTTGTGTCCTGTTCCAGCCCTGATTAGGTTTTATTTCCAGGCAGCTTCTGCATTCGAGCTCCCAATATGGTACAACACTTGTTTTTTTTTTTGTTTTTCTTTTTGGAAACAAGAAACAGAATCAGATTATGACATAGTATTTATATAGTGTTGGGCAGGCATGTCCAAAGTCCGGCCCGGGGGCCAATCACGGCCCGCGGTCAAATTTTATACGGACCACAGCTTCAGTTTTATATTATATTATTTATGGCCCGCTGGACTGTTGATCTGAGTACATGAATCATAAAAGGTTCAAATGCAGTTCCTCCGTTCACCTCATGGTGGCAGCACCACTCTAACTCTATCGGGCTCTGTGACCTCACCGTGAACCCTTTTCGCTAATTTCTAACCATGGTGCCTGTAAATAAAAAAACGGAAGTTGACAGTGAGGGCCGCCGCTTCCAGGAGAGATGGGAATTACAATTTTTTTCACTGAAAATCGAGGCAATTATGTTTGCCTAATTTGTCAACAGACTGTTGCCTTGTTTAAGGAATTCAACGTAAAGCAGGGGTGTCCAAACTTTTTTTCAAGAGGGCCAGATCTGATAATGTGGAGATTGCCAGGGCCAGTGGTCCCTTCGGATGTTTTTTAAACAGTAAAAATTACATATAAACGCGCTGTTCTACAACAAGTTTATTTTCATTGTCACAATATCATTTTTTTAAATGGCAATGTAACCAAATCTGAGCCACTCAGGTGTGAACAAATTAAAAGAAACATTTCTGCCTTCCTTTCACATCTGGAGTCAGATAATAGAGAACAAACTGTGTGGAGTATCTGAAACGTCCAAGAAGTTGATAAAAATCTTAACCCCACATTCATTTTAAACATGACTTATATGAGTAATCATTACTCATATATTACTCAGTAATGTAAAGTCTGTTAACGTTTAAGATGAAAACATATGACTCTTACTCTTGTCTTTCACAAAATCATTCAGAAAGTAATATTTTGTGTCACATCTACAAGTACACAACACCAGCAGTTAGAGGCAACTAACCTGGCAACTTGGTAGCCTGCCTTGGTGGTGAATTCACTGAACTCCAGGTTCACATGAAGAGTCACTGCTGTGAGTTTAAAGCAGCTGGAATTTGCTTCACCTTTTCGGAGCGCTAACTCCCTGCTAGCTTGTCGTATGCGTTAGCATGTTTTGTCTGCTAGTGTCTCTTTACGTTGAATTCCTTAAACAAGGAAACAGTCTGTTGACAAATTAGGCAAACACAATCGCCTCGATTTTCAGTGAAAAAAATTGTAATTCCCATCTCTCCTGGAAGCGGCGGCCCTCACTGTCAACTTCCATTTTTTTATTTACAGGCGCCATGGTTAGAAATTAGCGAAAAGGGTTCACGGTGAGGTCACAGAGCCCGATAGAGTTAGAGTGGTGCTGCCACCATGAGGTGAAAGGAGAAACTGCATTTGAACCTTTTATGATTCATGTACTCAGATCAACAGTCCAAGCGGGCCATAAATAATATAATATAAAACTGAAGCTGTGGGCCGTATAAAATCTGACCACAGGCCGTGATTGGCCCCCGGGCCGGACTTTGGACATGCCTGACGTAAAGAGACACTAGCAGACAAAACATGCTAACGCATACGACAAGCTAGCAGGGAGTTAGCGCTCCGAAAAGGTGAACCGAATTCCAGATGCTTTAAACTCACAACAGTGACTCTTCATGTGAATCTGAGTTCAATGAATTCACCACCAGGACAGGCTACCAAGTTGCCAGGTTAGTTGCCTGTAACTGCTGGTGTTATGTACTTGTAGATGTGACACAAAATATTACTTTCTTTATGATTTTGTGAGAGACAAGAGTAAGAGTCAAATGTTTTCATCTGAAACGTTAACAGACTTTGCATTACTGAGTACAGTCTACTCTCGTTATACCGCCAACTTCCGTTCACGGCCAAATTGGCGGTATAGCGAAAATGGCGTTACAACGGGTTGCGTCCATAATGTGCATGTCTTTACTATATGATGTCTATGCTGCCTCTGTTAACCCGTTCTAATTGCGTTTCTAAATAAATCTTGATTCTGTTATGTTGTAAGGGATCATTTAAAGTGGGGAAACATTTTAAGCATTATTATACCGTGTCGGGAAATGACACCCCATCATCTTGAGGCTTTGGCTTAATCCCACGTCCTCTTCCCGACATCCTGACCTACTGAGTGTTCTGCGATAAATGAACGGTGGCCGTTCCGTAGACCTACTCGTAGCTTGTCGCGATCAGCGTCTGGCGCGTTTGTTTCAGGGCTTTGTTAAAATGTATGTGTACTCGATGGCAATCACGCTGGCGGTATAACGGTCGGGAAATCAATGGTATAAGTGTCGTTTGTGCGTGGAACTGGGCTGGCGGATGGCGATAGGCGGAAATGGCGGTAGCTAATGGAATAATGCATTGGGGATTTTTGTGCAATGGTTTTGGTCGGCGGTGAGCGAAAATGGCGGCATAACGGCGGGTGGTTTAACGAGAGTAGACTGTAATATATGAGTAATGATTACTCATATAAGTCATGTTTAAAATGAATGTGGGGTTAAGATTTTTATCAACTTCTTGGACGTTTCAGATACTCCACACAGTTTGTTCTATGTTATCTGACTCCAGATGTGAAAGGAAGGCAGAAATGTTTTTTTTAATTTGTTCACACCTGAGTGGCTCAGATTTGGTTACACTGCCATTTAAAAAAAATGATATTGTGACAATGAAAATAAACTTGTTGTAGAACAGCGCGTTTATATGTAATTTTTACTGTTTAAAAAAACATCCGAAGGGACCGCTGGCCCCTGGCAATGTCCACATTATCAGATCTGGCCCTCTTGAAAAAAAAGTTTGGACACCCTGCTGTAGGGCACTGGTTGTCAAACTTTTTACAGCGGAGTACCCACTAAAATAAACTTTTTTTTAGCCTAATACTACCAATTCTCGCGTCAGCATTTTTAATTGAAAAAAAAAAAGAGGTGAAATTAGTTCCTGTGCCAAAGGTGTCTGTTTTTACTTTTAAAACTTTACAAAGAAACAAATATTTAACTAATATATTAAAAATAACACATTTTTATAAGAAACTTTTGTGTGCAAGATATAAACTGAAGAGCGCCCTCTTTCATTGATAAGAAAAATCAATAAATTGGTCATTGATTTATTTTGCCCATACATAACATTGATCAAAGACACAATAAAACAGTAAAGGTGCAGGGAGAGGCAGAAAGCCAAATGGTTTGTTTTAAAGCCTCCACCTTATAAATACATAAACATAAAAGTTATGAGACTTCCATAGTCCATTCACATTCAGAATACATAAAGAATAAAAACAACCTATGGATGGATGGATGGATGGATGGATGGATGGATGGATGGATGGATGGATGGATGGATGGATGGATGGATGGATGGATGGATGGATGGATGGATGGATGGATGGATAGATAGATAGATAGATAGATAGATAGATAGATAGATAGATAGATAGATAGATAGATAGACAGACAACAATAGAAAGAAAGAAAGAAAGAAAGAAAGAAAGAAAGAAAGAAAGAAAGAAAGAAAGAAAGAAAGAAAGAAAAAGAAAGAACGATAGATAGATAGATAGATAGATAGATAGATAGATAGATAGATAGATAGATAGATAGATAGATAGACAACAATAGAAAGAAAGAAAGAAAGAAAGAAAGAAAGAAAGAAAGAAAGAAAGAAAGAAAGAAAAAGAAAGAACGATGGATGAAATCAAATGTAAAATAACACAAAAAAAACTGGAACTGTGAATAACCATAAAATTTCAGTTTTTTAAAAGAAATTTTTTCTATTTTCTCAGAAAAATACAGTTAAAATATATTTGCAAATGTACCATAATTTCACAAATATTTCTTTTCTATTTATGAGAATAAACTGTTAATTTAAAGTTTAATACTGTAAAAAAAAAAATAAAAAAATAAAACAAGATAAAATTACTGACAATTAATCATAAAAGAATTATTTGTTTTGTAAGTTTAACAAGACTTGTTTGTTAATTGACAAATATCTTGTGTAATTACAGGAGGTTTCACAGCAAAAATGTTGAATAAATGTATTTTTGTGAATGTATAACATGTATAAGCACTGATAAACTGTCCAAATACAGTTTTTATCAGTGGATTGTACAATTTAATCTCATTGAAAATTATTTATATATATTTATAGGTAATTTGATTGTTTTAATATATGAAAATATTCTTTATTAAATGTTAAAAAATCCAAAAAATATGCAAAATCTCATGTGAAGTTAGGGCAAAAAAAACTATATTTTAATTATGGAAAATGACCGTATTTTTATGAGATGGTTATTTTCCGTTATTTAACAGTAATTGATTTCCTTAAATATTTCTTCAAGGATATAAGAAATATAATGAACCTTTCATCAATAAAAAATAATTACTTAAATAAACTCATCTTGAATAATCCAAAATAGAAATGTTTTTAAAATGTTACCAAAGCTTAAACAAGATGATTGACAATAAAACTATAAAATGAATATATTTATTATGTTTTATATTTTCGCGTTAATTCTCATTATTAGGGACCGAGCCAAAAATTGTTTATGGACGGACGACGAATGGACGCCAACTGATACCGATAGTCCATCAGACCCGTTGGGCCGTCGGACTAAAAACTAAGGTCCCAATTTAACTTTATATCTTTGGTGATCTCTGTCAATTCTCTGGAATGATTTAATGATTTAATTAATTAATGTGCAAACCAATAATATTTTATATCGCTTTCAATTCAGGAAAAAAAAAAAAAAAAATCAGATGAAAACAGAGCGGCGCTTTTACATTTTGTGCTGAAAATGGTCCTGTTTTAATCATTGGAGCAGATTTAATTGATGAAAATCACTTTGCATGAAGGTTAATTGTTTCCTTGAATATCTTGATATTTGCGACACCTGTGCAATCGAGAGGAAAAAAAAAGTCAAATGAAAAGGTGCAATCACTAAAATGACATGATCCTCCTCCAGCGCTTATGCTCAAATACTAATGCTGTGAATCAGACCCATTTGCATTTCAGGAAAAAAAAAAAAAAAAAAACACACTCCGCTTCCATCCTGACCTTCATTAGGAAACATTTCCCATAATGACGATAACTAGTTCAAAAACAACATCAGTCTGATTGCTTTGTTTCTGCTACAAGACATCAAAACTCATTGGATAATTGATATTTTTGTTGAAGGAGAGAAAAACGAGACTCAATCTAATCACAGTTAACCCATAAAGATCCAGAACTATTTTTTATGGTTCTTCCCAAATTAACCTTTCTCTATATTTAACCTTTACTCAGGGATTTATCACCAGTTATTATGATATTATCCTGTGTATTTTGTGTTTTATCTGTGAAAAATCAGGTATTTTCCTGTATTTAATTCACTCATTATGTACAGTAGATGTTCATAAAAGTTCAGTTGAAGGTTGAGGGTTATTACATCAATAACAGAGAAAACTGATGAAAAAAAAAGTCTTTTGAGCAATTTTCAGGATTCCTCAGTATCACTTCTGTGCATGTACTGTACGTGACGTGACCAGAATAAACCGATGACAACAGACAGCACGGAAAAACACATTCACTTATCGGTCTCCAATAAAGTACAAGAAATGTTCATTCATGGATGGAGACTGTCGGATGTTCTGTCGTTCTATGTGTTGTACTATCTATCTATCTATCTATCTATCTATCTATCTATCTATCTATCTATCTATCTATCGTTCTATCGTTCTATCTATCTATCTATCTATCTATCTATCTATCTATCTATCTATCTATCTATCTATCTATCTATCTATCTATCTATCTATCTATCTATCGTTCTATCTATCTATCTATCTATCTATCGTTCTATCTATCTATCTATCTATCTATCTATCTATCTATCTATCTATCTATCGTTCTATCTATCGTTCTATCTATCGTTCTATCTATCGTTCTATCGTTCTATCTATCTATCGTTCTATCTATCTATCGTTCTATCGTTCTATCTATCATCCATCGTTCTATCTATCATTCTGTCTATCTTTCTGTCGTTCTATCTGTCGTTCTATCTATCTATCTATCTATCGTTCTATCGTTCTATCTATCGTTCTGTCTATTGTTGTCATTCTATCGATCTACCTTTCTTTCTTTCTTTCTTTCTATCGTTCTATCTATCATTCTGTCTATCTTTCTGTCGTTCTATCTATCTTTCTGTCGTTCTATCTATCTATCTATCTATCTATCTATCTATCTATCTATCTATCTATCTATCTATCTATCTATCTATCTATCTATCTATCGTTCTATCTATCGTTCTATCTATCGTTCTATCTATTGTTCTGTCATTCTATCGATCTACCTTTCTTTCTTTCTTTCTATCATTCTATCTATCATTCTGTCTATCTTTCTGTTGTTCTGTCGTTCTATCTGTTGTTCTATCTATCTATCTATCTATCTATCTATCTATCTATCTATCTATCTATCTATCGTTCTATCTATTGTTCTGTCATTCTATCGATCTACCTTTCTTTCTTTCTATCGTTCTATCTATCATTCTGTCTATCTTTCTGTCGTTCTATCTGTTGTTCTATCTATCTATCTATCTATCTATCTATCTATCGTTCTATCGTTCTATCGTTCTATCTATCGTTCTATCTATCGTTCTATCGTTCTATCGTTCTATCTATCGTTCTATCTATTGTTCTGTCATTCTATCGATCTACCTTTCTTTCTTTCTATCGTTCCATCTATCATTCTGTCTATCTTTCTGTTGTTCTGTTGTTCTATCTGTTGTTCTATCTATCTATCTATCTATCTATCTATCTATCTATCTATCGTTCTATCTATCTATCGTTCTATCTATTGTTCTGTCATTCTATCGATCTACCTTTCTTTCTTTCTTTCTATCGTTCTATCTATCATTCTGTCTATCTTTCTGTCGTTCTATCTATCTATCTATCTATCTATCTATCTATCTATCTATCTATCTATCTATCTATCTATCTATCTATCTATCATTCGAGCATTCTAGCTATTGTTCTGTCGTTCTATCAGTCTACCTTTCTTTCTTTCTTTGTTTCTATCTATCTATCGTTCTATATCGTTCTATTGTTCTGTCGTTCTATCGATCTACCTTTCTTTCTTTCTTTCTTTCTTTCTATCCTTCCATCTATCTATCTATCTATCTATCTATCTATCTATCTATCTATCTATCTATCTATCTATCTATCTATCTATCTATCTATCTATCTATCACACAAAAATACAAGTTAAAAGTGTCTCAAATCTTGGCTTAAAAATCCTTGTCTAACTTAATAAATTCTGTTGACTTAACTTCAGTGACAGTTTAGGAAAGTGGGCGGAGTTAAGTCCTGCGTCATCACGTTTTGGTGACGTAACCTCCAAATGCATCACGGAACAATTGGCAGGTGCCTTTCCTGACCATGAACTTATTGTCACTCTTTTGTGCCTTGTTTCGAAACCGGGAATACATTTTGCAATGCACATTACACATGTATTTTTTTAAGAAAGTGCCTCAACTGCATGAACTTTCAGTGTTTGAAATTATGGAAGCAAAAAAGATTGGAATTTTGAATTTCTGTTTTACTGAAATTGCTGCAGCTAAACTGTTATTATTATTATTATTATTATTATTATTATTATTATTATTATTATTATTATTATTATTATTATTAAGAAGAAGAAGAAGAAAAAAAGAAGAGTTATTATTATTCCTACATTTTCAATAATGTCTTGGTTTTACTAGAGATAGTGATATATGAAGAAATAAAAAAATGAAGATTATGTATTTCAGCCAGTTCAGACATGGTGTTTAATGGTAAATATAGTTGATTCATAATCAGAAGATCCCCGGTTCGAGTCCAGCATCAGCCAAAGCGCTTCAGTCCACACATTTAAATTTTTACTTCAGCGGAAATTAAATTTTTAACTACACGAAGAGTTCAACTGAGTAACAAATCTGTCCAAAAAACAAAAAAAAAAGCTACAACCAAGAGCAGATATTTCACTGAGACGACACGATGTATGTGAGGAGAACGACCAGTGTTTGTTCATTTGACGTAAAAATCTACACCAGCCCTTTTGCTCATATTTTAAGCTGAAAAATCAGGTAATATTTTACAGCGTATTGATCTTCTTCAGCCAATATGAGCTATAATAGAAGCTCTGAGGGAGTGCTCCATGTGCTGCTCTTTCATTAGCGGGAAATCATGAAAAAATGAGAGCGATATGAACTCTAATAGATAATATCGATGCGCAGAAAAAAACACTGACTTATGATCTATTGACTTTAAGATAGAAAAAAGAATTTAATCGATTCAGTTGCACATGTTAGCATTTCATTTTACATAGAATATGTTTATGTAACGCCATAAAAGGGCAGTGGGGGTATCCCGCAGAGACAGTACAGAATAATCTATGGTGTCTGGGCAGGCGGCGGACCTTTCAGTCGGTCTGGGTATAAAAGGAGGGGTGGGACTATGTCCTGGGTTGAAAAATGAGTCGGTGTTCAAAATGATTCCTCACTTACCACCCCACAGCCTCTCGGACCCCTTACGGCAAAACACATCCACTTACCTGCAAGAGAGAAGAGACAAGAAAATCAATGCCTGCACACTCAATTATATCGCAACTTACCGAGCCAGCGTTCCCTTTGTTCCGTCTACGAGGAACACGGAATGTACTGTATGTAAAGTCTGTTCGTAAAGGTGGATTGAGATTTACAATTTTAGGCTGAATATGTCACAAAAATAACACAGGAATTTTAAAAAAATGCTCAGGAATATTCAGGTTAGAGGCAAATTTTATCAATTTTATTTACTGTACGTGCTATTAATAAAACCAGATAAAATTACTGACAATTAACCGTTAAAGAAGTATTTGTTCTGTTTCTTTTTTCACAGAAAAATACAGTTACAATACATTTGCAAATGTTATCATAATTTCACAAATATTTCTTTGCTATTTAAGAGATTAAACTGTTTATTTAAAGTTTACTACTATAAAAAAAAAAAAAAAAAAGTAAAACGGGATAAAATTACTGACAATTAACTGTAAAAGAAGTATTTGTTCAGTGAGTTTAACAAATGAAATGTCAATGAAATGACAAAAACAGACTGTGATTTTACATGTCAAATGTAAAATAACAGGGAAAAAAACTGCAACTGTGAATAACCAAAAAAATTCTATTTTTTTTTTAATAATTTTTTTCTTTTGTCAGAAAAATACAGTTAAAATACATGTGCAAATGTATCATAGTTTCACAAATATTTATTTTCTATTTAAGAGATTAAACTGTTTATTTAAAGTTTAATACTGTAAAAAAAAAAAAAAAAAAAAAAGTAAAACGAGATAAAATTACTGACAATTAACCGTTAAAGAAGTATTTGTTCTGTGAGTTTAACAAATGGAATGTCAATGAAATGACAAAAATAGACTGTGATTTTACATGTCAAATGTAAAATAACAGGAAAAAAAACTGCAACTGTGAATAACCAAAAAATTTCTATTTTTTAAAAGATTTTTTTTCTTTTTTCACAGAAAAATAGTTACAATACATTTGCAAATGTTATCTTAATTTCACAAATATTTCTTTTCTATTTAAGAGATTAAACTGTTTATTTAAAGTTTACTACTGTAAAAAAAAAAAAAAAAAAAAAAAAAAAAAGTAAAACGAGATAAAATTACTGACAATTAACCGTAAAAGAAGTATTTGTTCAGTGAGTTTAACAAATGAAATGTCAATGAAATGACAAAAACAGACTCTGATTTTACATGTCAAATGTAAAATAACAGGAAAAAAAACTGCAACTGTGAATAACCAAAAAAATTCTTTTTTTTTTTTTTTTTTTTTTCTTTTGTCAGAAAAATACAGTTAAAATACATGTGCAAATGTATCATAGTTTCACAAATATTTATTTTCTATTTAAGAGATTAAACTGTTTATTTAAAGTTTAATACTGTAAAAAAAAAAAAAAAAAAAAAGTAAAACGAGATAAAATTACTGACAATTAACCGTTAAAGAAGTATTTGTTCAGTGAGTTTAACAAATGAAATGTCAATGAAATGACAAAAACAGACTGTGATTTTACATGTCAAATGTAAAATAACAGGGAAAAAAACTGCAACTGTGAATAACCAAAAAAATTCTATTTTTTTTTAAATAATTTTTTTCTTTTGTCAGAAAAATACAGTTAAAATACATGTGCAAATGTATCATAGTTTCACAAATATTTATTTTCTATTTAAGAGATTAAACTGTTTATTTAAAGTTTAATACTGTAAAAAAAAAAAAAAAAAAAAAAGTAAAACGAGATAAAATTACTGACAATTAACCGTTAAAGAAGTATTTGTTCTGTGAGTTTAACAAATGGAATGTCAATGAAATGACAAAAATAGACTGTGATTTTACATGTCAAATGTAAAATAACAGGAAAAAAAACTGCAACTGTGAATAACCAAAAAATTTCTATTTTTTAAAAGATTTTTTTTTCTTTTTTCACAGAAAAATAGTTACAATACATTTGCAAATGTTATCTTAATTTCACAAATATTTCTTTTCTATTTAAGAGATTAAACTGTTTATTTAAAGTTTACTACTGTAAAAAAAAAAAAAAAAAAAAAAAAAAAAAAAAAAAAAAAAAAAAGTAAAACGAGATAAAATTACTGACAATTAACCGTAAAAGAAGGATTTGTTCTGTGAGTCTAACATGACTTGTTTGTTAATTGACAAATATCTTGTGTAATTACGGGAGGTTTCAGGACAAAAATGTTGAATAAATATAAGTTTGTGAATGTATAACATGTATAAGCACTGATAAACTGTCCAAATACAGTTTTTATCAGTGGATTGTACAACTTATTCTCATTGAAAATTATTTATATATATATATATTTATAGGTAATTTGATTGTTTTAATACGTGAAAATATTCTTTATTAAACGTTAAAAAGTCCAAAAAATATGCAAAATCTCATGTAAAGTTAGGGCAAAAAAATTGTATTTTAATTATGGAAAATCACCGTATTTTTATGAGATGGTTATTTTCCGTTATTTAACAGTATTTTTTCGGCACCCCCGCTGCCGGAATATTCCTGTTTTATTGTTTTTTTTTGTTTTGTTTTTTTTTTACAGTGTACATATATCTCAATGCGATATCATAATTGATTTCCTTAAACATTTCTTAAAACCAACTTTATATCTTCGGTGATCTCTGTCAGTTCTCTGCCTACGAGGAACACGGAACACACCTTCAGTTTGTATGTAAAGGCGGATTGAGATTTACAATTTTAGGCTGAATATGTCACAAAAATAACACAGGAATTTAAAAAAAATGCTCAGGAATATTCAGGTTAGAGGCAAATCTTCTCTACCTCAAGGCGTAACCGCTAAAACCTACGATTTATTGACGTCACCTGGTAAGTGATGGTCTACAGGAGGCTATAAACAGGAATTGGACGGCGGTTTGTGTCTTTATCATGTGACGCGACCTTGACTATATGAAAACGTGTCAACACTGCAAACAGGCTGAAATAAAACACCTGAAATGTTCACGTATGGCATCACACACACCACATATTCAATTCTATAGGTCTCCACTGACCCGCTGTCAGCGATCAAATATGTATCGCAGCGTTAAAACATTTAGGATATAGAGTTTTCATCTGTCGGAGCGTACTGTATGATGGACAGGGATGGCCAGGAGGCGAGCTGAGCCAAACACTGCAAGAGTTAGATATTATTGAAGGATCAGGACTTCTATATTGTTTTATTTTGTTCAACATTAACCCTTTAATTGCATTATTTCAATGCAATGGGCTGCTGTGAGTATGTGTTCGTGTTCCTTTTCTACAGTGGTTTAGCTTTATTGTGTGTTTTAGGGTGTTTTTTTTTTTTTTTTGCATCCAATATGCTTATTTGTTTTATTTATGTATTTATTTTTTCCAACTATATTTACTGAACATTTTCAATGAACACAGCAGACATTATATCAATTCGTAGCAGTCAATGCACAATCAAGAATGACATATCTGACTGTCAACACCCATCCCTTCCCACCCACCCAACCCGCAGGCCAAAAAATAAATAAATAAATAAAAAAAAAAACAATAAATAAATAAATAAAAAATAAGGAAAAACATAAAAGAAAAATCAAAAACAGAAATGATAACTAATGATAAAGGAACTCAAATCGTTAAAAAAAAAAAAAAAGGGTAGTATAGTACACAGAAATAAGAGAAGGAAAAGACTAAAAGACTACAGATAATTTCTCATTCCCTCCTTTCCCCTCTTTCTCAATGAATTTTGTTTTATTTTTCTGTTAAATCTATGTTTATGCTACAAACTACTATATGTCTAATTCCTACAGGCAAGATGTGCAAATTTACAGAAATTGTGCAAAAAGTGCTTATAATGTCTTTACCGGGTTGATAGGCCGAGACCCTCATGGACTTTATCGAGCAAGTGACTATTTTTGGTCATTTCCGCATACATTACAAGACAGTCAAAGCAACAGTTACAGTGAGGAAAGTGAGTCACCAATCTCAGGTCCAATGTGGTCTCCAGGATCTGTAAGGTCCACCTGTGCAAGAACAGTGAGTGGACCTGCTTTGTTCGGTACCATGAAGTAATGGTACTAATGTAAGGAATGATGTTCAAAGGGAGAATGTGGATGTGGACAGGGGTCTGGATCAGCACTGATGTGGGTCTAATGTTCTAAAATACATGTTTTTTCTTCTATTTTTATACATACTTCTAGGATTTTATTTATTTATTTATTTATTTATTGCCACTTATGGGAAGGAACCAAATATGGTAACTTCAATAATTATAACAAATAACAAACAATAACACATTTTTAAACATTTCACAACAGTAATAAAGTCTTGTTATGTTTAATAACACACTAAGGTTGAAAATGTTGAATTTCAGAGTATTTCTATTTGTATGAGTGAACTCTAAAGGGTTAAGATGGGTCGAACTTTATTTTCCAACAAGTAGGAAATTAGCTTTGGTTCCCACAGAAATAAACAGGATGTTCTTTGAAAAGATGAGAAACCATTAAATAAATAAATAAATAAAATCAAGAAAAAGGAAAGAAAAAGAGACCTTAGGTTCGGTACCATGAAGTAATGGTACTAATGTAAGGAATGATGTTCAAAGGGAGAATGTGGATGTGGACAGGGGTCTGGATCAGCACTGATGTTGGTCTAATGTTCTAAAATACATGTTTTTTCTTCTATTTTTATATATACTTCTTGGATTTATTTAATTATTGCCACTTATGGGAAGGAACCAAATATGGTAACTTCAATAATAATAACAAATAACAAACAATAACACATTTTTAAACATTTCACAACAGTAATAAAGTCTTGTTATGTCCAATAACACGCTAAGGTTGAAAATGTTGAATTTCAGAGTATTTCTATTTGTATGAGTGAACTCTAAAGGGTTAAAACAGGCAAAAGGACATCAGGATTGGAACTTCAGTCTGCTCCTTTAATCTGGATTCCATATAAGAGCACACAAGTGTCTGTTTGTCCAGCGTAAACACATGGAAGGAGTCGGCTTTAGATAGAGCTGGATTCATCATGTTCCGTATCTTGTGTTTGGGGGTTCTGCTAAGAACTGGGAGTTAATGGGCTGAGAAACCCTGACCTGCAGGTCACAGCTCTGGGCTGGACTATACCCACATACACATAAATATACAGGGTGAGTCAGAAAAAACGCTCTTCCCATTTAAAGAAATTGTACTGCTAAAACGGAAACACTGATTTTTCTTTTGACCATACAGTCATATTGATGTGGTTACTGAGCATGTCTGGTGATGTAGTCATAGATTTATTGCATTGCATAAGAGAGAGAAGGTCCATTGTTTATTGGGCACTGAAATACCTGCCAACACAATGTATGCCACAGTGAACAAACTTGAAATTGACAACAATTACAGGAGTCGGGGCTTTGCTTTCACACTCAGGACATAGGCCTACATGACAGTGCCCAGGGAGTTTTCATCATGGCAAGACCACAGTTTACGGATGTGCAGAGAGCTTTCATGGTGACAAAATTCTGCGAAACTGGTAGCGTCCAAGAAACCATCCGGCAGTTTCAAGACCGCTTCCCTTTTTCTTGTGGGGGTATCTTAAAAACCGTGTGTATCAGACTGTTCCACAAACTCTTCAGGAACTCCGAAATCGCATCACGGCTGAAATCCAAGCCCTACGACGAACACGAATGGCGAGAAGAGCTGTGTTAGAGATGCGACAACGAGCACAGATTTGCATCAATCTGAATGGTAGCCAGGTCGAAGGTCGTGCCGGACGACTTCGTTGAGACAAAACATTTTGATGGCGAGTAAACATGCTGTAATGGTTGACAATTTCAATTTCATTCACGGTGGCATAGACTGTGTTGGCAGATATTTCGGTGCACAATAAACAATGGACATTCCCTCTGTTATGCTATGCCATAAATCAATGATTCAATCGCCAGACATGCTCAATAACCACATCAATATGACTGTATAATCAAAAGAACAATAAGCATTTCCATTTCAGTGGTACAATTTCTTTAAATGAAAAGAGCGTTTTTTCTGACTCACCCTGTATATATAAGCACTATCACACACAGGTCACAGACCGCTTGTGTTTGGACTGATATTTTCACAGCAGCGTGTTTGAGAATTCAAGGCCAGTACGGCAGTAAATCCTGCATGGGGTTTTCTTCGGGGGTGTTTTTCTTTATTCAGTGGTCACATTAGATAAATAACAGGAGACGGTGTGCGGCTGGGTGCTTTGTGCCCACACAGGTTTGGTATTACAACATATCCGAACACTGAGATGGGAAATGCACACAGGCCTATGGGAGAGTCCGACGATGACAATACCAGGACGTGGACAATCGCACAGATTACTCACCGAACACGGTCAGAGGGACAGAATACTTGTCATAATAACGGGAAAACAGCAGTTATTGTCTGTAGATATATGGTTAACCCTTTCACCCCTGACGTGTCTGAGGTGAGCCTTCTGAATGGAGGACTCGTTTTAAATATTCATAGAAATTCAACCGTTTGCTCAATAGGAAAAATTTTCTAAACGTGCTGATAGAATAGACCTTGATCTGAGCATGCTCAGTGGACCCCCCATCACCTATGTAATGGGGGGTAAAACACAGAGCAGTAAGAGACTCCATATAAAAATAGATTTTTTTTTTTAGACTGTCTTCCTTTTGTTTTTTTTTGTTTTTACTGTTTTCAGTGTTTTCCTTTATTTTATTTTATTTTTTTTTTTACTGTGTTTTTGCCGAATTTTGACTGTGTAACTGCTTTTTGGAGTTTAACCATGTGTCAAAAAGCAGCTGGACTGATTTAGAAAAAAAAAATACGAAGCCAGAATTCAAATACTCGTTAAGGATATCACTATTTTAAAACAGTGAAATCCTTAACAAGTATTTGAATTTTGGTCCAGTCATTTATTTTCTAAATCAGTCCAGCTGCTTTTTAGCACCTGGACCAACTCAAAACAGGAGCTAAGAAAGGAGCGGTCAAAACTCAGTAAAAACACAGTAAAAAAAAAAATAATAAAGGAAAACACTGAAAACAATAGTAAAAACCACAGTAAAAAGAAAAAACTAAAAGGAAAACAGTGTTAAAAAAAAAAAAAAAAAAAAAAGCCCAAACTGTCTATTTTTATATTGAAAATATTCCCATTGAGCAAACGGTTGAATTCATATGAATATTTAAAATGAATCCTACATTCAGAACGCTCACCACAGACACGTCAGACGTGTCTGTGGTGAGTGTTCTGAATGTGTAATCTATTTTAAATATTCCTAAAAAAACAATACATCACACTTACATAACCTATTGTTTACTCAATAGTGAAAATTTCAATACGTGCTGATAGAATAGACCTCGCTCGTTCCAAAGTCATCTGAGCATGCTCAGTGGACCCCCTGTCACCTATGTAATGGAAGGTAAAACACAAACCAGTAAGAGACTCCATATAAAAATAGACGGTTTGCGCTTTTTTTGTGTGTGTTTATTGTTGTTTTCAGTGTTTTCCTTTATTTATTTATTTATTTTTACTCTATTTTTACCAAGTTTTGACTGTGTAACTGCTTTTTGGAGTTCAACCATGAGTCAAAAAGCAGCTGGACTGATTTAGAAAAAAAACACTACAAAGCCAAAATTTAAATACTCATTAAGGATATCACTGTTTTAACCCTTTAACCCCTGACGTGTCTGTGGTGAGTGTTCTGAATGTATAATCTATTTCAAATAGTCATAAAAAATCAATTGTTTGCTCAATAGACAAAATTTCAAAACGTGCTGATAGAATAGACCTTGTTCTTTCCAAATACATCTGAGCATGTTCAGTGGACCCTCTGCCACCTGTTTAATTGGAGGCAAAACACAAAGCAGTATGAGATTGTTTCTTTTGTTTTTTGTTTTTTTGTTTTCCTTGTCGTTTTTTGTCTTTACTGTTGTTTTCAGTGTTTTGCTTCATTTTTTTACTGTATTTTTTACCGAGTTTTGACCGTGTAACTGCTTTTTGGAGTTCAACCAGGTGTCCAAAAGCAGCTGGACTGATTTAGAAAAAAAACCCCAACTGAATCAAAATTTAAATACTCATTAAGGATATCACTATTTTAACCCTTTAACCCCTGGCGTGTCTGTGGTGAGCATTCTTAATGTATGATTCATTTTAAATATTCATAAAAAATAATACATCACACTTACATAACCTGTCGTTTACTCAAAAGTGAAAATTTCAATACGTGCTGATAGAATAGACCTCGCTTGTTCCAAAGACATCTGAGCATGCTCAGTGGACCCTCTGACGCCTGATTAACTGGAGGTAAAACACAAACCAGTAAGAGACTGTTTGGAGTTTTTTTTTTGTTTTCCTTGTCGTTTTTTGCTTTTACTGTTGTTTTTAATGTTTTCCTTCATTTTTTCCTGTATTTTTTTTTACCAAGTTTTGACTGTGTAACTGCTTTTTGGAGTTCAACCATGAGTCAAAAAGCAGCTGGACTGATTTAGAAAAAAAACACTACAAAGCCAAAATTTAAATACTCATTAAGGATATCACTGTTTTAACCCTTTAACCCCTGACGTGTCTGTGGTGAGTGTTCTGAATGTATAATCTATTTCAAATAGTCATAAAAAATCAATTGTTTGCTCAATAGACAAAATTTCAAAACGTGCTGATAGAATAGACCTTTTTCTTTCCAAATACATTTGAGCATGTTCAGTGGACCCCCTGCCACCTGTTTAATGGGAGGTAAAACGAAAAACCAGTAAGAGAATCCATATAAAAAGAGACAGTTTGAGCTTTTTTTTTGGTCATTTTTTTGTTTTTACTGTTGTTTTCAGTGTTTTCCTTTATTTTATTTATTTATTTATTTTTACTGTGTTTTTACTGAGTTTTGACCATGTAACTCTTGTTTTGAGTTGGTCCAGGTGCTAAAAAGCTGCTGGACTGATTTAGAAAATAAACTACTGGACCAAAATTCAAATACTTGTTAAGGATTTCACTGTTTTAACCCTTTAACCCCTGACGTGTCTGTGGTGAGTGTTCTGAATGTATAATCTATTTGAAATATTCCTAAAAATTTGACCGTTTGCTCAACAGTTAAAATTTCAAAACGTGCTGATAGAATAGACCTTATTCTTTCCAAAAACATCTGAGCATGCTCAGTGGACCCTCTGAATCCTGATTAATTGGAGGTAAAACACAAAGCATTAAGAGATTATTTGTTTGTTTGTTTTGTTTTCCTTGTCGTTTTTTGTTTTTACTGTTGTTTTCAGTGTTTTCCTTCATTTTTTCCTGTATTTTTTTTTAACTGAGTTTTGACCGTATAACTGCTTTTTGAAGCTCAGCCAGGTGTCAAAAAGAAACTGGAATAATTAAAAAAAAAAAAAAAAAAAAAAGCCCAAAAGAAAAACTACTGGACCAAAATTCAAATATTTTACTATTTTACTATAGTGTGTTTCAGTTGACAGTTCATATTCAACATCCTAAATCTCTTATTGATGAACATTCTGGCATATGTATGTAGGGTTAATGAATAGGCTGACAATGCAAACTCAAAGGGAACAGGAAAAAAAAAAAAAAAAAAACCTCTTCCCATTTTGTTCTATTTTCCGTTTACTCATTCCATAATTGTACTTCTACTATAAATCTGATGTTAAAATCCATTTAGTCTGAAAAACACATCAAAAACACATGGTCTCTGGAGTTGAGTATTCTATCAAAGTGAGCTGCAGTGAGGGACGCCCAGTGAGCATGTTAAATGTACGCTAACACTGGGAGTAACACTTAGTGGTGTGAGCGACAACTACGACAAACAGTGTGTGTGTGTGTGTGTGTGTGTGTGTGTGTGTGTGTGTGTCAGTACCCAGCAGGGACTAGTGTTCAGCCTCAAAGCCCAGCATGAGGCCTTTGGTGAGTGACTTATCTCTGTATAGCTGATCAATAATTAACGGTGGGACATGCTCTAATGAGGATGATAATACTCTGTTTGGAAGATAACACCTCAGTGTGAAGTACCAGACCACTTCTCTTTATTTAGATTCATTCATCGCTCTATTAGTGTGTAGCATTCGTTCACTGTCATTCTGATTTTAACCCTTTCATGCATACTGGTCACTACAGTAGACAATTTTTCTGCAGCTGTTCTCAAAATTCATGGATTTTGTTGTTTTAGTTCCATATCAGCCAACACAGTGGACACTTATGCACCATCCCATAATAATACATTGACATTCATACCATAAACTGTAATTTTGCTGTTTTTGATAAACCTGATCTGCACTAACATGTTTGAGTGTAAATCAATTGTGAAAAAAAATTGGGAATATGATAAAATGTGAGAAAACATCAGATAAGCTGCATTAAAAATGTTTTGTTTTGATAGTTTTCTGATATTGCATTCTTTGCTTCAAAAATTAAACACACGGTGTCCAGCAGAATGGACATTTTTGGAACTCCATGAAAAATTATGAAGGTAGATTTGTTTCTTTATTGCTTTAACCCAAAAAAAAAACAAAAAACCTAACCCTCAGTGCATGGGATTGACACTGCATAAACATACACAAGGAAAGCTTAGAATGTCTACAGATAACACACCAATTAAAACTGGCGTATATAATTATGCCACTCGTGATATCACGTTAGTTTATCAGCCAGCAGCAACTACAGCTGCTGCATCACTGAGATGTTTCTGAACATTAAATACTGCTAAATATATCTCATTATCATTAAAAAAAAAAAAAAAAAAAAAATTGAAATGACGGATAATAATATGTTATGATGGAATTTTTGCGACCCTGTCCGTCAAAATGACGGACAATAAAAACGTCTAGTACAACCTCTGCTCCCCACCCGGCTGTGACAGTCTGCTTTTCTACTATGGGACAGCCTATCCCGATGCAGTTAAGTCAAATTATGCAGCCGTGTAAAGGCGGCCTTACACTGTGCGAGTTTAGAGACGATTTCTCACTCGTGCGACTATTTCTGGGATCAGGCCCAATGTGCCTCTAATCGTGTGTCGTGCTTCGTGCAGTGTACATGGGGTAAAGAGAAGCGACTAGCACCTCACGACCAGCAATCGTGTGTTCGCAAGGAAAACGGAGCTGTTTGAAATCCTGCTCGCTCCTCATGAGGGTATCGTACTGTCAAAGCAGTGCCACGAACCAATGTGCCTCAAATTCTCACACTGTGCATGCACGAACACAGACACGTACAGTAGCGTACAAGCTAACAGTAGCTGGCTATTGTCCTAGTGCAGTTTGGCTGTTGCAGTTTACCTCTAGTTCTCTTTGCTGTAGGATGACAGCCCATACTGTCCACGTCTGGACAACCAATGCCTGCACCAAACACATCGTTGTCTTTTCTTCTTTTTTGATTCCCCGCAGATAATGGCACATATTACCAAAGCAGCTCGTTGGTTTTTGTTTAGCACTACCATTTCATGGCTCACGCCAATACACAATCGTCTATATCAGGGGTGTCCAAACTTTTTTTAAAGAAGGCCAGATCTGATAATGTGGACATTGCCAGGGGCCAGTGGTCCCTTCGGACGTTTTTTAAACAGTAAAAATTACATATAAATGCGCTGTTCTACAACAAGTTTATTTTCATTGTCACAATATCATTTTTTTAAATGGCAATGTAACCAAATCTGAGCCACTCAGGTGTGAACAAATTAAAAAAAAACATTTCTGCCTTCCTTTCACATCTGGAGTCAGATAACATAGAACAAACTGTGTGGAGTATCTGAAACGTCCAAGAAGTTGATAAAAATCTTAACCCCACATTCATTTTAAACATGACTTATATGAGTAATCATTACTCATATATTACTCAGTAATGTAAAGTCTGTTAACGTTTTAGATGAAAACATTTCACTCTTACTCTTGTCTTTCACAAAATCATTCAGAAAGTAATATTTTGTGTCACATCTACAAGTACACAACACCAGCAGTTAGAGGCAACTAACTTGGCAACTTGGTAGCCTGCCCTGGTGGTGAATTCACTGAACTCCAGGTTCACATGAAGAGTCACTGTTGAGTTTAAAGCAGCTGGAATTCGGTTCACCTTTTCGGAGCGCTAACTGTTCGCTAGCTTGTCGTATGCGTTAGCATGTTTTGTCTGCTCGTGTCTCTTTACGTTGAATTCCTTAAACAAGGCAACAGTCTGTTGACAAATTAGGCAAACATAATTGCCTCGATTTTCAGTGAAAAAAAATTGTAATTCCCATCTCTGCTGGAAGCAGCGGCCCTCACTGTCAACTTTCGTTTTTGTATTTACAAGCGCCGTGGTTAGAAATTAGCGAAAAGGGTTCACGGTGAGGTCACAGAGCCAGATAGAGTTAGAGTGGTGCTGCCACCATGAGGTGAGCGGAGAAACTGCATTTTGAACCTTTTATGATTCATGTACTCAGATCAACAGTCCAGCGGGCCATAAATAATATAATATAAAACTGAAGCTGTGGGCCGTATAAAATCTGACCGCGGGCCATGATTGGCCCCCGGGCCGGACTTTGGACATGCCTGGTCTATATGCACTTTTACGGATTCCTTGGTATTTTAACGTTGTATTTCCGGATACAACACTCGAACGTGTTGTGCGTCCTGCGGTGTATGGTCCTACAGTGTGAGCAGTCAGGTCGCATACGAGCGTCGGTCCGTGCAGTGTGAGAACATGAATCGTGAGCCTGACGGTCCGACTGATTCGCACAGTTTGAGATGGAGCTGCGTGCAACGATCGAAATAATCGCACAGTGTATGGCCGCCTAAAGAGAAGATGGGATCGGCTTTTGGACAGAAACAGTTCATGGACAGTTTTAGAGTTAACATATTCGCTCGTTCACGAGTTCCGGGGCTGATCCTGGAGGTGTATGTGAGCCGACTGGTAGCTGGTACTGGTGTTTTCGCCTCCGAGGTGCGCGTGCATCACTGTTGTTAGTAAACATTGAAACTCATCTATAAATACAGTCAGGAAAAAAATCTCGACTAAGGTTCTCATAATTCATGCATGAAAGGGTTAAGGCAAAAACTCAATTTTCTGTCGCTGCAACCGTCAACTTATATCCATTTTACTCAATACTTGCATCACTAAAGGATCCGCTTTTGCTGCCAAGAGTAGCTCGGCTTAAAGAGTAGATAAAAAAAACCCTTAAAACTGAGCTGTAGGAAGCATAATGGTTATCAGTTCATGCTATGTAGACACCGATAAAAAGAGTTACCTACCCTCAAAACTTATTACAGCTATGAAAAGTTCCTCTGGTCTGACAGCTCCATCTCTTTGCGTCGACTTCAGCTGGATTTAAATCTTTTTCTCCTGGCTTTGACACCCCGTCTTATTACTCCCTCCCTCCCTCCACCCTCTCCGACTTCTTGATGCAACTCGCTGTAACGGTACAGTCAACCCTCCCTGGAGCACATCCATACATCTCCAGATGCTGCATGACATGTGCGGTAAGGACCATTTCTGAGACCATCCATCAAGAGGTGGGACTAGCCCCCCGCCCGGCCCCCTCTACTTGTCTCCTCCGCCTCCTACGTCCAGCAGACAGGGTTTAATAGGACCCATTAATCAGTGGGCTCATATAGAAAAAGGCCCGACTGGAATTCCGCGAGGAGAAGCTCATCTTTAAGGACGTCTTCGGCAATCTGAAAGAGCCGCATCAATGTAGCGAGCATGACAACCCAAGATACGGGACAATAATAGTCATTTAAAAAAAAAACCCGTCTTCTGTGTGTTTGACGACGATGCTAATTTAGACATTGATCATGCAAATCCGACGATGGCAGGTGATGAATGTCTGGTTATAGTGATGTTAATGATGGCTAACAGAAGGTAAGTGCTGATAACTGACTGAGTTCGTCGTCTTCTGTCTTTATACAGTCGCTCTCCTGGAACTCATTCAGCGCAACTTCGTCAATTTACAGTGGCCAGACAGGGAAAAAAAAAAAAAAAGTAGCATATGCGATATTTCACTGTAACACCTTTGGTTTTGATTATAAGAGACATTCACTGGATTTAACGGAGTGATATTTTGTGTTGGATCAATGATAGTGGATGGACACACTTGTTTTTTTTATATTCAGTTATTGATAACTTTGCTGAAAATGTCACTTTTTCTTCAGTTTTTTTCTGTTTCCAATGACAAACCCTCCACTTTAATCAAAATTTTCATGAACATCTACATGATCAGTGAATTAAACAGAAGAAAATACATGATTTACACTGAAAAATGCAAAATAAAGAGAATAATATTAGAATAAATGGTGATAAATCACTTAAAGGAGTGACATTTTGCATTTTTTTAAATGGAATTCTGTATTTTCAAACATTTCCCTGTGGTCTACACTGTAAAAAAAATCTGTAACTTAACAGAATTTTCACGGTTTACTTTACAGATTTTTCCTGTGTTTTTACGATACAGGAAAATATCAATGAAATGACAAAAATAGACTGATTTTACACGTCAAATTTAAAATAACATGACAAAACTGTAACTGTGAATGACCAAAAAAATTTCCATTTTTTTAAAACAATTTTTTTGTTTTTTCACAGAAAAATACAGTTAAAATACATTTGCGAATGTATCATAATTTCACAAATATTTCTTTTCTATTTATGAGATTAAACTGTTCATTTAAGGTTTAATGCTGTAAAAAAATTTAATAAAATGAGATAAAAGTACTGACAATTAACCGTAAAAGAAGTATTTGTTGGCAGGTGATGAATGTCTGGTTATAGTGATGTTAATGATGGCTAACAGAAGGTAAGTGCTGATAACTGACTGAGTTCGTCGTCTTCTGTCTTTATACAGTCGCTCTCCTGGAACTCATTCAGCGCAACTTCGTCAATTTACAGTGGCCGGAAAAAAAAAAAAAAAAAGTAGCATATGCGATATTTCACTGTAACACCTTTGGTTTTGATTATAAGAGACATTCACTGGATTTAACGGAGTGATATTTTGTGTTGGATCAATGATAGTGGATGGACACACTTGGTTTTTTTATATTCAGTTATTGATAACTTTGCTGAAAAAGTCACTTTTTCTTCAGTTTTTTTCTGTTTCCAATGACAAACCCTCCACTTTAATCAAAATTTTCATGAACATCTACATGATCAGTGAATTAAACAGAAGAAAATACATGATTTACACTGAAAAATGCAAAATAAAGAGAATAATATTAGAATAAATGGTGATAAATCCCTTAAAGGAGTGACATTTTGCTTTTTTTTTAAATGGAATTCTGCATTTTCAAACATTTCCCTGTGGTCTACACTGTAAAAAATATCTGTAACTTAATAGAATTTTCACGGTTTATTTTACAAACTTTTCCTGTATTTTTAGATACAGGAAAATATCAATGAAATTACAAAAACAGACTGCGATTTTACATGTCAAATGTAAAATAACATGAAAAAACTGTAACTGTGAATGACCAAAAAATTTCAAATTTTTTAAAAACAGTTTTTTTTCTTTTTTCACTGAAAACTACAGTTAAAATACATTTGCAAATGTATCATAATTTCCCAAATATGTCTTTTCTATTCATGAGCTTAAACTGTTAATTTCAAGTTTAATACTGTAAAAAAAAAAAAATTAAATAAAACAAGATAAAATTACTGACAATTAACCGTAAAAGAAGTATTTGTTGGCAGGTGATGAATGTCTGGTTATAGTGATGTTAATGATGGCTAACAGAAGGTAAGTGCTGATAACTGACTGAGTTCGTCGTCTTCTGTCTTTATACAGTCGCTCTCGTAGAACTCATTCAGCGCAACTTCGTCAATTTACAGTGGCCGGATGAAAAAAAAAAAAGATGTAGCATATGTGATATTTCACTGTAACACCTTTGGTTTTGATTATAAGAGACATTCACTGGATTTAACGGAGTGATATTTTGCTTTTTTTTAATGGATTTATACATTTTCAAACATTTCCCTGTGGTCTACACTGTAAAAAATGTGTAATTCAACAGGATTTCCATGGTTTATTTTACAGATTTTTCCTGTGTTTTTAAGATGCAGGAAAATATCAAAGAAATGACAAAAATAGACTGATTTTACATGTCAAATGTAAAATAACACGAAAAAACTAAGTGTGAATGACCAAAAAAATTTCAATTTTTTAAAAACTTTTTTTTTTCTTTTTTCACAGAAAAATACAGTTAAAATACATTTGCAAATGTATCATAATATCACAAATATTTCTTTTCTATTTATGAGCTTAAACTGTTAATTTAAAGTTTAATACTGTAAGGAAAAATTAAATAAAACGAGATATAATTACTGACAATTAACCGTAAAAGAAGTATTTATTCTGTAAGTTTAACAAGATTTGTTTGTTAATTGACAAATATCTTGTGTAATTACGGGAGGTTTCACAACAAAAATGTTGAATAAATGTATTTTTGTGAATGTATAACATGTATAAGCACTGATAAACTGTCCAAATACAGTTTGTATCAGTGGATTGTACAACTTAGTCACATTGAAAATTTTATATACATATATATATATATATATATATATATATATATATATATATATATATATATATATATATATATATATGTGTGTGTGTGTGTGTGTGTGTGTGTAATTTGATTGTTTTAATACATGAAAATATTCTTTATTCAACATTAAAAAGTCAAAAAAAAAAAGAAGCAAAATCTCATGTAAAGTTAGGGCAAAAAAACTGTATTTTAATCATGGAAAATTACTGTATTTTTATGAGATGGTTATTTTCTGTTATTTAACAGTATTTTTGTATGTTTGATGTTTACATGTTAATACTTGAATGTTTCTGCCAACAAAAAGTACATTGTGCCTATGATTTTATTTTATTCTTCTTCTTATTATTTTTTTTTTTTTTTCAAAATACAACTTGGTTACATTATTTCAGTGTGTGTATAAATATAAATACCGCAATAATAATGATAACTGTCATGAAATTTTCATATCGTTACATCCCTAGACGCTACGTTAGCATTATGTGGCAAAAAAAGATATCACAATGAATGTCTTCTGTAATCAAAACCAAAGGTGGTGCAGTCAAATATTGCATACACGACTTTTTTTTTTTTCTTTTTTTTTTTTCTTTTCTTGGCCGGGCAGGGTATTTTGGTCAGTTTTTATTCATTTTATCTCATTTTTTGTTCATTGTCATTGATTTTGCTACTTTTTTTTGTGCATTTTTGTCCAATTTGTTCCATATTTTGTTTATTTGTTGCTTATATTCAACATTTTTATTAAGTTTGTTTACATCTATCTATCTATCTATGAAAAAGAAACTAAAACAACTCAAACTTGATCTGGAAAATGGTCAAACAATGGCCATAAGGTGCCATCTTTAATGCACATTTGTTTGTTTGATGTTTACATGTTAATATTTGAACGTTTCTGCCAACAAAAAGTACATTGTGCCTATTATTTTATTTTATTTTATCATTATCATTATCATTATTATTATTATTATTTTTTTTTTTTTCTTTTTTCCCCAAATACAACTTGGTTACATTATTTCAGTGATAACTGTGATAATTTTGGTCACAATAACCGTGATGTGAAATTTTCATATCGTTACATCCCCAGACACCGCGTAAGCATTATGTGGCAAATAAAGATATCACAATGAATGTCTTCTGTAATCAAAACCAAAGGTGGTGCAGTCAAATATTGCATACACGACTTTTTTTTTTTTTCTTTTTTTTTTTTCTTTTCTTGGCCGGGCAGGGTATTTTGGTCAGTTTTTATTCATTTTATCTCATTTTTTGTTCATTGTCATTGATTTTGCTACTTTTTTTGTGCATTTTTGTCCAATTTGTTCCATATTTTGTTTATTTGTTGCTTATATTCAACATTTTTATTAAGTTTGTTTACATCTATCTATCTATCTATGAAAAAGAAACTAAAACAACTCAAAGTTGATCTGGAAAATGGTCAAACAATGGCCATAAGGTGCCATCTTTAATGCACATTTCTATTTTTGATGTTTACATGTTAATATTTGAATGTTTCTGCCAACAAAAAGTACATTGTGCCTATTATTTTATTTTATCATTATTATTATTATTATTATTTTTTTTTTTATTTATTTTTTTTTTTTTTCCCCAAATACAACTTGGTTACATTATTTCAGTGATAACTGTGATAATTTTGGTCACAATAACCGTGATGTGAAATTTTCATATCGTTACATCCCCAGACGCCGCGTAAGCATTATGTGGCAAATAAAGATATCACAATGAATGTCTTCTGTAATCAGAACCAAAGGTGGTGCAGTCAAATATTGCATGTACGACTTCTTTTTTTCTTTTTTTTTTTCTTTTCTTGGCCGGGCACGGTATGATATTATCCGGTATTTGTAGTAAGAGCGAGAGTATTACATGTGTGCACATCCAGACAAGTCGACCTTACACACCGAAATACACAGACAAGCGCACACGCACCCCGGAGTTCATCTGGAGTGAAAATAATCTTCCTCCGACTCGCACCGAAGCCAGGACCTCTGTTTTCTGAAGATACCTCAGGCTTTTCCAGTGCCATCTGCTACACCAATACCTTCTCACAATGGAGCTGACTGAGGGCCAGTTGGCAGCGAATCTGAGTACAGCAAGACTCAAGAGATGACTGGCAAGAGAAAAAATGCAGGATCTCGAGCTGGCCAAGTTTCGACGAACATAAAATCTGCTCCCTTTGGAAGATAAAGATTTCTGTTTCGGGAAAAAATCTAACTTAGATATTCTTCACCATCAATGCAGGTGCGCTGGTTTAGTTTTCCAAAAGATTTATCCTTCAAGACAGTGTGCTATTTCCAGTTTCTAACATCTGCCAATGGTCATATTTTTACTGAGCAGCACTAAGAGTCAGACTAGCTTGAAGCCTCCCCCATTCCAGAGATCTAACAAAGAAGAAAAAAGCAGAAACAGAAATGCTGACACCGGCTCTGGATTTCTAATATCTGTCTCTAACAATGAAAGAAAGCATCACTGTATAAAGCCATTACAACGAATCCAGGTAAAGGTTATTATCGTGAACAAAAACGAATGAAATGACAAAAACTAGAAATGAAAAAAACGTTTTCGTTAACCGGAATAAATAAAAACTATCAATAAAAGAACAAAAAGATAAGTAACCAAAATTGTATTGTGTGCTTATAAATAACGATGGGAATGGATAAGAATTTAACGATTCCATTATCGATTTTGCTTATCGATCCGATTCCTTATAGATTCTCTTATCGATTCTCACTGGGTGATTCAGAAAACTTTAATTATCCTAAACGGGCAATTCATTTGCAGCTTACCACAGACATCAGCCTCATCCAAAGTGTAATGTGACAAACGTAAATAAATCAGTGCACAAACGCAGGATCATTGAAAGCAACTACGAATAAATGCATTTAAATAATCAACAATAAATAATCAAATACCAATGTAGACGAAAAGACTACAAGACCCTATTGGTTTTGCTAGCATAAAAAAAAAAAATATATATATATATATATATCATATAAAATGACTACTAGGGAATGAAAAAGTACAAACAGGTGTATTTGTGTTAACTGTCTTATATTTCCATCTCTACAAAGAAAATATAACATATACAGTATGTACAAATAATAATAACAGATAGATGACGCCGGGGGGGGGGGGGGGGGGGGGGTTTACAGTGAAAGTGAAACTAAAGACGCTTTATTAATTCCTCTATTGATGCATTTCCACTACGTAGAACCAGTTCGACTCTGCCCCTCTCCAGTTGTTGTGCACCTCATTTCCTTTCCTCTACCTTCGGAAACTTGCATTTGAGGGGGTACAACGTTTGTTGCCCACACCGGAACCAGAACTGGAACTGGGCCTGGACGATGGCCTGGTGTTCACTGCCGCTACATTCACTAGCACCGCTAAGTATCGTATCAAATGAATCACATGCTGTGGACAAATGTTTGAGCATATTGGAGGGATTCCACCCTTATGAAGACATGGAAGCTTTGACAGTGTTCCAGTGGACCTGGTGTTGTCTTTTTAGACAGTTTCTGCCTCTACGCCATGTTGGCTACGTTCTGACCAAAACAACGCAGCGTACGCGTGACGTCATCGCGCATGCGCAACAAAGGCAGAATCATTAAGCAGGCAGGCAAACGATTCCAAGGAATCGAGCTACTGGGATCCAGTTCTCAAAAAGAACCAGTTCACAATTCTTATCCCTACTTATAAAACTAACTAAAACATATAAAAATTATGGATAAAATTCCCCCCATTTTTGTCAATGTCGGATTGATATGAAATTGATTTATTTCACTTTGCAATTTTAGCTGTTGGCACCATACTGCACTTCACGATCCGTCACTTGGTTAAGAATCATCTTCTGGTCCCCACTGTACCTGGAAACATGGAGACTAAAGCAGCAGAATCCTGTCTGAGACTTATGTGAATACGGCAGCAAAGAAGAGAAAAGATTAGAGCTGTAACCAATTAATTGACTCAAAGTGATCCAAAAAAAATTATCCAACCACAATTCTCCTGAATCAAAGCTTTGTTTCCTTCATTTCTCTGCTGTTAAACATTGGTTCCACTGTTGTGTTTCACACGGACACTTATTGTGACGCACAAACAAGCTTCAATTCAGGAAAACTGCAATAGAATATTTCCCGTCAATCAATTCGAGTCGATTAATCCAATCGTGACTTTTTGCATTCACTTCAAGCACCTCATCGATTAATCGGTTGCAGCTGTAGAAAAGATATGAAAAGACTAAAACTACCGTACTTTCCGGACTATAAGCTGCACCCACCCCGTCTCCAATGTCTCACTATCGATTCACTGACGCCAGGCTTACTTGCTGCCGCTCTATTTCCTTCTTCGTCAGCCAGATCGATTGTTAGCCCAGAAAACATGAATTAGCTGCATCATTTTAGAGCCACGGGTCCACAGCGTGTGGAAAAAAGTAGCGGCTTATAGACCAGAAAGTACGGTAATAGTAAAACTAAGTATTTAAAAAAAAAAAAAAACTAATAGAAACTAGCAAACCTGCTCTAAAAACCAAGGTTATTTTTGTTAACGAAAACTAACGAAATGACGAAAACTAGAATTGAGAAACATTTTCGTTAACTGAAATAAATAAAAACTATAATTAAAGGAAAATAACAAAAAGTAACTGAAACTGTGTTATGTGCTTACAAAACTAAAACATATAAAAAATTATGGATAAAATTTCTTTTGTTTTCGTCTTTGTCAATGTCGGATTGATACGAAAGTGATTTATTTCGCTCTAGCGATTTTAGCTAGCGGCACCATACGACACTTCACGGTCCGTCACTTCTCGTCATTTGTGGTTTAGCGTCGTCTTCTCGTTCCCACTCTACCTGGAAACATGGAAACTAAAGTTTGGAGAAAGCAGCAGAGTCCTGTCTGGGATTTATTTGAATATGACGGCGAAGAAGAGAAAAGATATAACAAAAAATTAACACTAAAACTAAGCATTTAGATTAAAAGAAAACTAATAGAAACTAGCAAACCTGCTCGAAAAACAAATTAAAACTAACAGAATTAGAGAAAAAAAAAAGTCAAAACTAAATAAAACTAAACTATAATGAAAAATCCAAAACTATTATAACCTTGATGCAGATGAAAAAACTATCTCGCCTACTTTCAGCTAAATATCACTGTAGGACCGACACGTGCATGCCACGAAATCCTACATAAACAACAACAATTGAATGCATCTGTCATGCAGTTGACTCCCCAGAGGAAGCGCTTATAAAGACAGCCGGTTAGGTCATCAATAATTAAAACAGATGTAATTCCCATTAGCCATTGGAGTAGACCCATAAATAGTTAATGTGCTCCTGGTGTCCCTCCCCCCTTTCTCCTCACATCTCCTCTCATTCCCTTCCTCCTCTCATCTTTCATCTCTTTCACTCTTCTTTCTCTCTCTCTCTCTCTCCAATCCGACCCCCCCACCCCCTCCCAGCACAGACTCGCACCATCTTACTGATTATAATGGTCCCACTGGGGAGGTTGGATCGGATGAGGAAGGAGAGAAAGGGCAATGAGGGGGACGTACCGGGAACAGAGGCCACAATTTACGATGGGGGGTGTCACGGGACCAGTTAGATGGAGAGGGAGGCACTGGAAAAACTGGCAGCTCTTATACGTAATATGGAAGACCAAAACAAATGTAGTTCTACACATAAAATAGACATGCTAACCCTTTATAAGGCTCCCATAGAAATACTCTGAAACTCAAAATATCAACCTTAGTGTGTTATTGGAGGACGTAACATAAGAACGAAGCAGGGAAAAGCAAAGACTGTTAAAAAAAAAAAAAAAAAAATAGGACCAAGCCCTGTAGCTTACCGGCCAAATTAAAAGCTTTGGGAAATGTATCCAGATGCCATTTATTATCACCCAGTTCTGTGTATTTATTACACTGGGTTACAAAAAAATGTTTTTTGCAAGTTGTCTAGGTTTTCTCAACTGAATTCGGACCATTTTGCACCACTAAATCCAAAAATGACATCTGTTTTTCCTCAATCAGGTCAGGTTTTTTTTGCTAATTTGATTTGGAAAAATTTGATCTTCTCACAAAATTGATGATATTTTTGTGACTTTATCAGTTGGTTTTTTTATATAGTTCTCACCCAAAATAGGTTTTAAGAGAAAAAAAATCATTTTCTAACAGGATTCCTGTTAGGTACAATGGTGTATTCACCGCAGATGTAGCAGAATACGTCAGGCTTATTTTTGCAAGATCTTCTAGTCGAAGCCATTTCATTCACCTGTAATATTAAAAAAAAAAACATTAATCATAAATTGGCAAAAGTAAAATCTTCAGAACTCGTTTATTGCAAGAAATATGAAAGAATTTTGTATCATATGATGTGAAAATGCCCATAAATGTAAGCAAAAATGTTAAAAAGCCAATATGTAGCATAGTTCAGAAAGTTGACCTGATTGAGCAAAATTAATGTGATTTTTGGATTCAGCACACCAAAATTATCCTTAATCAGCTCAAAAAACTTAAACAATAAATGTGTTGTTGACCAGTGTAGTAATAATAATAATAATAATAATAATAATAATAATACTGTATTATAATAATAATCTCGGTTTGCATCTTTGGATATTTTCATTCTAAATAGAACATCAGGGTATTGTAAAATAGAAATCAAATAAAAACTCCAACTCAAATGCTAGCCTGAGTAATTGAAAAAAAAAAAAATGCAACATCCTCCAAATTCTTTGGGAAATATTAAGAAATGATTAACACCTCGTGAAACCAAGAGGCCAACTCGTGTCTGGATACACAACTGGTGATTACTTTTTTTTTTTTTTTTTTTTACTGCTTAAACAATAAATAAACAACTTAAACAATAAATTTGTTGTTGACCAGTGTTATATTACATAAATAGCCCATGTTTTGATCATATTCCAATCAGATCTGTAAAAAATTCAAATTCCAACTCGATATCATTGATACTGATTTATTGCATCGATCCACTTCCTATCTCCAACCAGTCGTACCAAATCCAGAATCAGATCCGGATCGAAATAATTTCACTAAATTTGTTGACATCATCATACAGAAGCTGTATACCAAGTTTGAAGTCAATCAGAATTGTAGTTTCGGAGAAGAAGACATTTGAAATTTTTTACCCGTAAGAGCCCAGGTTAAATTTTCCGTAAATTCCCGGATCCAGAAGAAGATCCTGATCAGGATGTGGCCACACATACACACAAAATATGAGATTATCACTACTGGCAGTATGCACAAACACACTGACAGATATACGTTTCATCTACTGCATTTTTTTTGTCCACTGACATTAAAAGTGACTGCAGAACCAGACTAGCAGTTGTTCGCAATTAAATTCCTCGTATGTCTGGACTCTGTCATATCGCAATTTTCTGACATTCCTGATAAGAAGCTACAACTATACAGTGGATTCTTCCCCCAACTCAGTCAACCCTGAACTCATGTTTTGTTTTGTTTTTTTCTCCAATTTTGAATGAATGAATGAATGGTTTATTTTTTAGTTGGTATAGTAATCACCACATACAATACAACAACCACAATAAACACAAAAATAGGACCAATACTGGATCCAAATATTCAGTATATAAAATCAAAATTGTAATAACTTAAAACTTTACTCAAATATTTGACATAAAAGCAAATCTGTACATAGGCGTTTTTTCCCCTAAAAGTGCGGTAATCAAACACGGTTATCACGATAATTAGAATTTAAACGGTAATACTAACCGTGTGCAATTATACCGCAGTTTATCGTTATACCGGTATAACAATAATGATATGCCTGTATAAATAACACAAAGATGCTAAACGAACCTTTTCAAAGACTTTAAAAGTGAATATTGGTTCCAAATATTCGGTATATAAAATCAAAATTGTAATAAATTAAAACTATACTTAAATATTTGACATAAAAGCAGATCTTTATATAGGCGTTTTTTTCCCCTAAAAGTGTGGTAATCAAACACGTTTATCACGATAATTAGAATTTAAACGGTAATACTAACTGCAGTTTATTGTTATACCGGTATAACAATAACGATATACCTTCATCTATATCATTTGTCTATTATTTTTTAACTTTAACCTGCTGTATCGACAAAAAAGGTAAAAAAAAACTCAAAAAAATATATAAAATCCGATTTGAAAAATTTAGATAATTTATTGCATAAATAACACAAAGATACTTAACGAACCTTTTCAAAGACTTTAAAAGTGAATATTGGTTCCAAATATTCGGTACATAAAATCAAAATTGTACTAAATTAAAACTATACTTAAATATTTGAAATAAAAGCAGATCTGTACATAGGCGTTTTTTCCCCTAAAACTGTGGTAATTAAACATGGTTATCACGATAATTAGAATTTAAACGGTAATACTAACCGTCTGCAATTATACAGCGATTTATCGTTTTACCAGTATAACGATATACCTTCATCTATATCATTTGTCTATTATTTTTTCACTTTAACCTACTGTATCGACACAAAAGGACAAAAAACACAAAAAATATATAAAATCCGATTTGAAAAATTTAGATAATTTATTGCATAAATAACACAAAGATACTTAACGAGCCTTTTCAAAGACTTTAAAAGTGAATATTATTTCCAAATATTTGGTATATAAAATCAAAATTGTAAGAAATTAAAACTATACTCAAATATTTGACATAGGCGTTTTTTTCCCCTAAAAGTGTGGTAATTAAACATGGTTATCACAATAATTAGAATTTAAATGGTAATATTAACCGTCTTCAATTATACCGCGGTTTATCGTTATACCAGTATAACGATATACCTTCATCTATATCATTTGTCTATTATTTTTTCACTTTAACCTACTATATCGACACAAAAGGACAAAAAAAATATAAAATCCGATTTGAAAAATTTAGATAATTTATTGCATAAATAACACAAAGATGCTAAACGAACCTTTTCAAAGACATTAAAAGTGAATATTGGTTCCAAATATTTGGTATATAAAATCAAAATTGTAATAAATTAAAACTTTACTTAAATATTTGACATAAAAGCAGATCTGTACATCGGCATTTTTTCCCCTAAAAGTGCGGTAATCAAACACGCTTATCATGATAATTAGAAATTAAATGGTAATATTAACCATCTTCAATTATACCGCGGTTTATCGTTATACCGGTATAACGATATACCTTCATCTATATCATTTGTCTATTATTTTTTCACTTTAACCTACTGTATCGACACAAAAGGACAAAAAACACAAAAAATATATAAAATCCGATTTGAAAAATTTAGATAATTTATTGCATAAATAACACAAAGATACTTAACGAACCTTTTCAAAGACTTTAAAAGTGAATATTGTTTCCAAATATTCGGTACATAAAATCAAAATTGTAATAAATTAAAACTATACTTAAATATGTGACACGACAATTTGATAACGATATACCTTCATCTATATCATTTGTCTGTTATTTTTTCACTTTAACCTACTGTATCGACACAAAAGGACAAAAAACACAAAAAATATATAAAATCCGATTTGAAAAATTTAGATAATTTATTGCATAAATAACACAAAGATACTTAACGAACCTTTTCAAAGACTTTAAAAGTGAATATTGTTTCCAAATATTCGGTACATAAAATCAAAATTGTAATAAATTAAAACTATACTTAAATATGTGACACGACAATTTGATAACAATATACCTTCATCTATATCATTTGTCTATTATTTTTTCACTTTAACCTACTATATCGACACAAAAGGACAAAAAAAATATAAAATCCGATTTGAAAAATTTAGATAATTTATTGCATAAATAACACAAAGATGCTAAACGAACCTTTTCAAAGACATTAAAAGTGAATATTGGTTCCAAATATTTGGTATATAAAATCAAAATTGTAATAAATTAAAACTTTACTTAAATATTTGACATAAAAGCAGATCTGTACATCGGCATTTTTTCCCCTAAAAGTGCGGTAATCAAACACGCTTATCATGATAATTAGAAATTAAATGGTAATATTAACCGTCTTCAATTATACCGCGGTTTATCGTTATACCGGTATAACGATATACCTTCATCTATATCATTTGTCTATTATTTTTTCACTTTAACCTACTGTATCGACACAAAAGGACAAAAAACACAAAAAATATATAAAATCCGATTTGAAAAATTTAGATAATTTATTGCATAAATAACACAAAGATACTTAACGAACCTTTTCAAAGACTTTAAAGTGAATATTGGTTCCAAATATTTGGTATATAAAATCAAAATTGTAATAAATTAAAACTATACTTAAATATGTGACACGACAATTTGATAACAATATACCTTCATCTATATCATTTGTCTATTATTTTTTCACTTTAACCTACTATATCGACACAAAAGGACAAAAAACACAAAAAAAATATAAAATCCGATTTGAAAAATTTAGATAATTTATTGCATAAATAACACAAAGATACTTAACGAACCTTTTCAAAGACATTAAAAGTGAATATTGTTTCCAAATATTTGGTATATAAAATCAAAATTGTAATAAATTAAAACTATACTCAAATATTTAACATTGGCGTTTTTTTCCCCTAAAAGTGCGGTAATCCAACACGTTTATCAAGATAATTAGAATTTAAACTGTAATATTAACCGTCTGCAATTATAGTGTGGTTCATCGTTACATCCCTACTTGTAACGTATGCGGAAATGACCAAAAAATAGTCACTTGCCCGATAAACGGTTAAAGCATAATTTAAGTGCGAAAAAGGTCAAGAGGTCAGACGGTGAAAGTGATACGTCCCTCCGGCTAGGCTACTGAGAGGGAAACGAGCGGAGCGAAACAAGCGAAAAATTAGAGGAGTGGATAGAATGGAAGGAGCAGAGGAGTTTGGGTACTTGTGTCTGATGAATAACACGGACAGGATGTAGAGTGGGAGGCTGAAATTGAAACAGCCGTCTACTGATGTCGCCCCATCAGTCACCAGACGCCCCTCATTAATCCAACCCCCCCCCCCCCCCCCACCACCACCTCTTTCTCTCTCTTTCGTCCAACCCTTCCATCCATCCTCCCTCCCTCCCTCCTGCTGGCCTGTATCCCCTGTTGAAAGAGCCTCCTGTGAAACTGCAGAGCCAGTCCAAACAGCCACTGCCCATCCATCTCCTCCATGACACCGGGCCTAATGCGCTACTTCTACACCAGTCGCACAGAAAGGCCTGAGGCAACGACGACGGAGGACAAGACAACACACACACACACACACACACACACACAAAAGTATGAGATTATCAGCACTGGCAGTATGCACAAACACACTGACAGATATTAGATGTTTTTTTCGTCCACTGAAATTAAAAGTGACTGCAGAACCAGACTAGCAGTTGTTCGCACTTAAACTCCTCCTATGTCTGGACTCTGTCATATCGCAATTTTCTGACGTTCCTGATAAGAAGTGCTGCTACAACTAACAGCGTTACTAGTTTAACCCCACAAGCTCTTTTAACCCATAAAGACCCAAACAGCTACTGGTAACCAAAAACATCAACTGATACAAAATGTTTAAGAAATTATGATCCATTAATCCTGTCAATACATGTAAATAATTGGTGTAAAATAAGTTTTTATCTTTCCACGGTCATCAGATATGACCCATTTGGACATTCAGAGGCTCCATAGTTACTGTGGAAACACTGTCATCTTCTACAACACGTTTTCACCACAAGTTGGATCAATGGCAGTGGATGTACAAAGTTGATTTATGTTCAGTTAGTGATGTGTTTTGCAGGAAAAGTCATCTTTTCGTCAGTTTTCTCCGTTTTTGATATAATAACCCTCCACTTTAACGTGAGTTTCAGTGAACATCAGATTAAAGTTGAGGGTTATTATATAAAAAAAACAGAGAAAACTGAAGAATAAGATTTTTTTGGTAACACTTTACTTGAAGGTCTAGTTTATAATGCATTAAGCGCACATTCATAATGCATTTATAATGCATTATAAAAGTCATTACAACAGTTTATGATCATGTACAACAACTTATACCAAGGTTAATAAAGTATTATAAGTGTAGGTATAATGTATTATAAATTCAGCTTTCATAATGTTTTATACATCCATACCAAAGCAGTGTGAAGGAATTTGTTTTTTTAGGTAGGGAACTTTTGTTAGGTTTTGTCACTGGTCCCTATACCCATCTATTTTAGGGATTTTATATTTATTAAAAAAAAAATTGTGTTTGAATTAAAGATTTAGAGCTGCCTCATTTTTAAATTTATGTATAAAGCAACATGTAACACTTCTATTTACTGTCTCTGTTCTTTTAATGTTTTGTTTTTGCAAAATAAAGAGTTATTAAGAACACTTGGGTGTATAATTTTTGACTTACACTTTACTTAGAGCCAGCAGATACTGCTCATACGTCATCATACTTGTGTTATATCATACAACTGATAATGTGTTCTGTAACCCAGGACTTGAGATTCTTCCTACAAACACTGTTGTCACTTTGGTATGGATGTATAAAACATTATGAAAGCTGAATTTATAATACATTATGCCGACACTTATAATACTTTATTAACCTTGGTATAAGTTGTTTTACGCTTAATGCATTATGAACTAGACCTTCAAGTAAAGTGTTACCATTTTTTTTTATTTTTTATGCAAAATGTATCGTTAACTGAACATAAAATGTCTCCATTCACTGTCATTTAACTCCATCTTTTCATGGTCATCAGATATGATCCATTTGGACGTTCAGAGGCTCCGTAGTTACCATGGAAACACCGTCATCTTCTACAACATTGATTCACCAGTAAAACCCATGGAGTTGGATCAATGACAGTGGATGGAGATGTTTGTTTTATGTTCAGTTAATGATAGATTTTGCTGAAAAGCTCACTTTTTCTCCAAATTTCTCTTTTGTGACATAATAACTTCTGAATTTACACTTTACTTTATGAACATCTACATCAATGGTGTTGAATTTATTTTAGTTCAGGGGCCACGTTCAACCCAATATGATCTGAACCAGTAAAATAATCAGTGCAAAAAGTACAATTAGGTTATGAAAATGTTTACATAAAGTTTCCTTAAAAATATGAATAACATGAACAACTTGAAATGTCTTAAGAAAAATAACTGTTAATAATTTTCTGCCTTAATAATAATAGATTTTATTTATGATGCACTTTACATTTTTAGCTAAAAACCTCAAAGTGCTACAAGCAGGGTACAATAAACACAATTAAAAGGGAAATTAAGAAAAAAGCAGGTAAGATAGATAAAATCAGTTAAAAAAAAAAAACAGTTGAAACAGGTGAAGCATGCACAGACCAAGGAGGATTATGGATATGCTGTCCTGAAGAGAAAGGTCTTCAGACCTTTTTTTTTTTTTTTTTTTTTTTAAATGTTCATTATTTACATGTTCCTTAAAACTCACAGATTACAGTACATCTGCAAATACACAAAACATTTAGTAACAGTCAGAATACTGGTAAAATGGCACTTACTTGTCCTAAGACATTTCAGGTTGTCCATATTTATTCACATTTTTTGTGAATTATTTTAAATTACAGATTTTTATATAAATTTACTTTTTTTTTGCAGTAAAACAAAGAGAAATAATTTCAGTTGTCATTATTTATAGGTTATTATGATCGTATTTTACTGGTGTGATCCACTTTAGATCATATGAACCTGAACTAAAATGATTTTAAACCCTCAACTGTTAATATCATTAGTATAATTCTTACATTTCACATAGGGAAATATTTGATTTCTACTGAAAACTGCAAAATGGAGAGAGTAGTATTAAATTAAATGACAATAAATCACTTCAGAAAGGTTAAATGTAGACGAAAAATTCATTTGGAAGTCACCACAAAAATAGTTCTAGGTCTTATAGCATTAACAGCTCACTTTTTCTTCAAATTTCTCTGCTGCGATATAATAACCTTTGAATTTACTCTGAATTATTACCATCTACATCCATGGTGTCAAACTTAGCCCACTATGATCTGACATGGGTCGGACCAGTAAAATAATCAATGAAAATAGTACAATTACATGATGAAAATGTTTACATCTACCAAGTTTCCTTAAAAATATGAATAACATGAACAACCAGATATGTCGTGAGTAAAATAACTGCTAACAATTTTAACAATATTCTACCTAAGTTCACTATTTACAAGTTTATTACAACTTCCAGATCACAGTGCATCTACAAATACACTAAACATTAAGTAACAGGCAGAACATTATTAAAATAGCACTTACTTTTACTTTTACGTTGTCCATATTTGTTCACATTATTCACTCTTTTTTTGTGAAATTATAGTTTTTAAATTAAACATTTTCATATAACTTTAGTTTTTTTTGCACTAAAACAAAGAGAAAAAAGTGTAGTTGTCATTATTTATAGGTTACTATGATAGTATTTTACTGGTCTGATCCACTTTAGATCATATGAACCTGAAAAAAAAAAAAGATTTTAAACCCTCAACTGTTAATATCTTCAGTATAATTCTTCCATTTCCCATAGGAAAATATCAGATTTCCACTGAAAACTGCAAAATGGAGAGAATAGTTTTACTTTAAATGGTGATAAATCACTTGGGAAAAGGTTAAATGTAGAGGAAAAATTCATTTGGAAGTCTCCATAAAAACAGTTCTGGGTCTTTTAGCGTTAACTTCGCCACACAAACATAGCACACACACTGACTGACAGCTTTATTGGTTACTGATTTACCACCGACTTGGCATGAAATGAGTATATTAAATAAAATATGCATAGTTTTTTGATGTCGGAACTACTTTTTCCAAACTGGTGTAGCTTCACTTGCAACATGTGGGCTTCGTTTGAGTGAAGTGAAGCTTAACTCACTAAACTTCCCCAGCGTCTTATCCATCGCTCTGAGTTGACATGCACTTTACAGTTAGCATGCTATGTGGCGTTAAAGCACGTGTACGGGCTGGGCTACGTCTAAGCACAAAAGTCCAGATTTGGTTTTCTGACCTACATCTCCAGCAGCAAGAGCGCACCAGTCCACACTGATAACACTGGTTAACAACAAATTTATTGTTGAAGTTTTTTGAGCTGATTAAGGATAATTTTGGTGTGCTGAATCTAAAAATTACATTAATTTTGCTCAATCAGGTCAACTTTCTGAACTATGCTACATATTGGCTTTTTAACATTTTTGCTTACATTTATGGGCAATTTCACATCATATGATACAAAATTCTTTCATATTTCTTGCAATAAACGAGTTCTGAAGATTTTACTTTTGCCAATTTATGATTAATGTTTTTTTTTTAATATTACAGGTGAATGAAATGGCTTCGACTAGAAGATCTTGCAAAAATAAGCCTGACGTATTCTGCTACATCTGCGGTGAATACACCATTGTACCTAACAGGAATCCTGTTAGAAAATGATTTTTTTTCTCTTAAAACCTATTTTGGGTGACAACTATATAAGAAATCAACTGATAAAGTCACACAAATGTAATCAATTTTGTGAGAAGATCAAATTTTTCAAAATCAAATTAGCAAAAAAAACCTGACCTGACTGAGAAAAACAGATGTCATTTTTGGATTTAGCGGTGCAAAACGGTCCTAATTCAGTTGAAAAAACCTAGACAACTTGCAAAAAACATTTTTTGTAACCCAGTGTAATAAATACACAGAACTGGGTGATAATAAATGGCATCTGGATACATTTCCCAAAGCTTTTAATTTGGCCGGTAAGCTACAGGGCTTGGTCCTATTTTTTTTTTTTTTTTTTTTAACAGTCTTTGCTTGCTTTGCACTAAGGTTGACATTTTGAGTTTCAGAGTATTTCTATGGAAGCCTTATAAAAGGTTAGCATGTCTATTTTATGTGTAGAACTACATTTGTTTTACAAAATTCTTTCATATTTCTTGCAATAAACGAGTTCTGAAGATTTTACTTTTGCCAATTTATGATTAATGTTTTTTTTTTAATATTACAGGTGAATGAAATGGCTTCGACTAGAAGATCTTGCAAAAATAAGCCTGACGTATTCTGCTACATCTGCAGTGAATACACCATTGTACCTAACAGGAATCAAGTGACAAGTTTCATAAAGTGTGCTTACCAATCTTATTTTGGTATTAAACTTGGTGACCAAGATAAAGTTTGGGCGCCACACATGGTATGCAAGTCATGCACCGAGTATCTGCGTCAGTGGACCAAAGGCAAGAAGAGTTCTCTGAAGTTTGGAATTCCCATGATTTGAAGGGAGCCGACAAACCATGTCACTGACTGCTGCTTCTGTGCTATTGATGTGACTGGAATCAACAGAAAGAACCGAAGCAGCCTCATGTATCCTGATCTTGGATCAGCACGTCGTCCTGTAGCACTTTTTAACACTTAGTACATCCTGTGAGAAAATGATTTTTTTTTCTCTTAAAACCTATTTTGGGTGACAACTATATAAAAAAATCAACTGATAAAGTCACAAAAATGTCATCAATTTTGTGAGAAGATCAAATTTTTCCAAATCAAA
The DNA here is from genome assembly GCF_902148855.1 of Sphaeramia orbicularis. Taxonomy (NCBI): domain Eukaryota; kingdom Metazoa; phylum Chordata; class Actinopteri; order Kurtiformes; family Apogonidae; genus Sphaeramia; species Sphaeramia orbicularis. Next base: position 39,764,761 of record NC_043979.1, on the reverse strand, counting down.
TTAGCAAAAAAAACCTGACCTGATTGAGAAAAACAGATGTCATTTTTGGATTTAGCGGTGCAAAATGGTCCGAATTCAGTTGAAAAAACCGAGACAACTTGCAAAAAACATTTTTTTGTAACCCAGTGTAATCAACCTCACATCCCAGGGTTCCACAGCATCTGTCTGAAGCCCAGTCTCCTGAAGTATAATCTGCTCCTGTGTGATGTTCTCATATCAAACGTGCTGTATGGACAATCAAAACCCTCTTTTCATTATCAGGTTTTTTTCCGAGATAATCAAAGCAAAACTGAAGTGATGAGGAGGCGTTTGTTTGTACACATGATTCTAGGTTTGAGTTTAACCACTGATGAAAAGACTCGGGGGACGATGTCACCTGGTGTTCCATAAAGAATCAGCAGATGTTAGTGGAGTATCGGATAAACCTTTAGTTTCAGTTCGAAGCCACATACATGATCTCAGGCGGACTAGACGCGTAAAATAATGCCGCGTTTCCACTATATGGAACCAGCTGGACTTGGGTCGGCTCGGCTCGGTATTCCTGGAGACCATTTCCATTACAAGATACTACCCACTTTACAGTACCTGGTCGTCATAGCGATGCGGCGCATTATTTCCGTGTTGTCTGTTCAGAGAGTTGCTGAAAACTCACTCGTTGCGTGTTGTCTCCTCTGAATTTTTACGTCGGCCACCAAAGACTGATTCTCCTCGACCGACCATGGTGGAGTTTCGGGCTGTTATCATGTGAATTAATGTACCGCTATATTTACTGTCCACTTCCGCATCTGTTTTTCGTAAAACCGTGAGCCACAGAGAAAACTCTCTGACCAATCAGTGGTCTACAGTGTTTACACGTCACGTTTTAGTATCTGGTCCCCGGTCCTGGAACCTTAGTGGAGGTGATACCAAAAAAGTAGTACTGGGTACCAGATTCCAGGTCCTTTTTCGTAATGGAAACGCAAAAAGGCCGAGCCGAGTCGAGCCGATACCACGTAATGGAAACGGGGCATAAGGCTACGTTCAGACGGCAGGATTTAAAGTAACAGACTACAACAGACTTTTTCAGCCTTCAAACTATATTTCCCAGGTCATTTTGGTGGAACAACAACTCACAATAGGTTCAATTACACTTTCATCAACACTCCAGAGTGTCTGTATCGTCTGCACTGGCACTATGCAACTTCTGGGTTCTGGTATGAACTCCGACACAAAAAGAACTACAAAATTTGACTGCTTTAGGGTCTACGCCACGTAATTGATAGGTGCACGCAGTGACCGGAGTTTGGCGTCCTGGCTTTTGAGCTTTTACGTTCATTTTTATGGAATAGAACATTGATCTACACAGGATATAATAGTCTTATAGAGCTGCACAGTATATCGTTTGAGCATTGATATCGCGATGTACGTGCGTGTAATAGTCACATCGCAGGTCCTGCAATGTAGGAGGAAAATGAACTCACCGTGTTCTCATCTAAATTTCACAATCGTTCTTAATGAGTTTGGAGTGAGTCACTGGTAACAACATTGAAAAATTAGCAACGGACAAGAGAAAATCACCGAAAACGAAGACTTGGTGCCAAAAAGAAAAGCAATTTCAGTTATCTGGAATTATTTCAGCTACAAGAAGGATGATACTGAAACACGTGTTCTGTGTCGATCGTGCCCTCCACCTGTTGCCACAACAAGAGGAAACACAACTAATTTGTTTGACATTTATGTCAGCGCCACACAGCTGTTACATCCTCCTGAGCGTCTTTTCATATCACAATATATATCGCAGGGTCAAAAAAAATCAGTTTTTTCCAATGTCATGCAGCTTTAGTCTTATATTAGATAATCGTGGACATGGGAATTAACAGTTCAGGCTCTAGTAAAAAGTATCCTTTCCCAAAAAATGCAAACATTTTTGCAATCTTTGACACTTTTTGCAATATTTCAGTGTTTCCGTTGCCAGTGTTCCATTGCACAATTTACATTTTGCGCATTTCTCTTTTTTTTTTTTTTTTTTTTTTGTTTATTAGTGATAGTTAACAAGACATTGTGGAAGGAAAAACAACACATAAACAAACGCAAAATCAAGCAAAAAAACAAACCAAAAACAACAACAACAACAACAACAGAGCAGTGACAAACAACAACAACGACAACATCATATTACCATGAAAAGATAATAAACGTAAAGGGCAACTAAACAATTTTGCGCATTTCTGAGGGTAGGCTCTAGTACAAACCATCCTTTCACAAAAAATGCAAAAACTTTTACAATCTTTGACACTTTTTGCAATATTTCAGTGTTTCCATTGCCAGTTTTCTATTGAGCAATTTATATTTTGCACATTTCTTTTTTTTTTTTTTTATTAGTGATAATTAACAAGACATTGTGGACAAAAAAAACAACACATAAACGGAAAATCTAACAAAAAAACCCCCCCAAAAAAACAACAGAGCACTGACAACAACGACAACATCATATTACCATGAAAAAGATAATAAACGTAAAGAGCAACTAAACAATTTTGCGCATTTCTGAGGGTAGGCTCTAGTACAAACTATCCTTTCATAAAAAATACAAAAAGTTTTGTGATCTTTGACACTTTTTGCAATATTTCAGTGTTTCCATTGCCAGTTTTCTATTGAGCAATTTATATTTTGCACGTTTCTTTCTTTTTTTTTTTTTTATTAGTGATAGTTAACAAGACATTGTGGACAAAAAAAACAACACATAAACGGAAAATCAAACAAAAAACCCCCCCCAAAAAAACAACAGAGCACTGACAACAACGACAACATCATATTACCATGAAAAAGATAATAAACGTAAAGAGCAACTAAACAATTTTGCGCATTTCTGAGGGTAGGCTCTAGTACAAACTATCCTTTCATGAAAAATACAAAAAGTTTTGCGATCTTTGACACTTTTTGCAATATTTCAGTGTTTCCATTGCCAGTTTTCTATTGAGCAATTTATATTTTGCACATTTCTTTCTTTTTTTTTTTTATTAGTGATAGTTAACAAGACATTGTGGACAAAAACAACAACACATAAACGGAAAACCAAACAAAAAAAAAAAACCCAAAAAAACAAAAACAGAGCACTGACAAGCAACAACGACAACATCATATTACCATGAAAAAGATAATAAACGTAAAGAGCAACTAAACAATTTTGCGCATTTCTGAGGGTAGGCTCTAGTACAAACTATCCTTTCACAAAAAATACAAAAACTTTTACGATCTTTGACACTTTTTGCAATATTTCAGTGTTTCCGTTGCCAGTTTTCTATTGAGCAATTTATATTTTGCACATTTATTTCTTTTTTTTTTTTAGTAGTGATAGTTAACAAGACATTGTGGACAAAAACAACAACACATAAACGGAAAACCAAACAAAAAAAAAAACCCCAAAAAAACAAAAACAGAGCACTGACAAGCAACAACGACAACATCATATTACCATGAAAAAGATAATAAACGTAAAGAACAACTAAACAATTTTGCGCATTTCTGAGGGTAGGCTCTAGTACAAACTATCCTTTCACAAAAAATACAAAAACTTTTACGATCTTTGACACTTTTTGCAATATTTCAGTGTTTCCGTTGCCAGTTTTCTATTGAGCAATTTATATTTTGCACATTTCTTTCTTTTTTTTTTTTTTATTAGTGATAGTTAACAAGACATTGTGGACAAAAACAACAACACATAAACGGAAAACCAAACAAAAAAAAAAAAAAAAAAAAAAAACAAAAACAGAGCACTGACAAGCAACAACGACAACATCATATTACCATGAAAAAGATAATAAACGTAAAGAGCAACTAAACAATTTTGCGCATTTCTGAGGGTAGGCTCTTGTACAAACTATCCTTTCACAAAAAATACAAAAACTTTTACGATCTTTGACACTTTTTGCAATATTTCAGTGTTTCCGTTGCCAGTTTTCTATTGAGCAATTTATATTTTGCACATTTCTTTCTTTTTTTTTTTTATTAGTGATAGTTAACAAGACACTGTGGACAAAAACAACAACACATAAACGGAAAACCAAACAAAAAAAAAAAAACCCAAAAAAACAAAAACAGAGCACTGACAAGCAACAACGACAACATCATATTACCATGAAAAAGATAATAAACGTAAAGAGCAACTAAACAATTTTGCGCATTTCTGAGGGTAGGCTCTAGTACAAACTATCCTTTCACAAAAAATACAAAACTTTTACGATCTTTGACACTTTTTGCAATATTTCAATGTTTCCGTTGCCAGTTTTCTATTGAGCAATTTATATTTTGCACATTTATTTCTTTTTTTTTTTTATTAGTGATAGTTAACAAGACATTGTGGACAAAAACAACAACACATAAACGGAAAACCAAACAAAAAAAAAAACCCAAAAAAACAAAAACAGAGCACTGACAAGCAACAACGACAACATCATATTACCATGAAAAAGATAATAAACGTAAATAGCAACTAAACAATTTTGCGCATTTCTGAGGGTAGGCTCTAGTACAAACTATCCTTTCACAAAAATACAAAAACTTTTACGATCTTTGACACTTTTTGCAATATTTCAGTGTTTCCGTTGCCAGTTTTCTATTGAGCAATTTATATTTTGCACATTTCTTTCTTTTTTTTTTTATTAGTGATAGTTAACAAGACATTGTGGACAAAAACAACAACACATAAACGGAAAACCAAACAAAAAAAAAAAAAACAAAAACAAAAACAGAGCACTGACAAGCAACAACGACAACATCATATTACCATGAAAAAGATAATAAACGTAAAGAGCAACTAAACAATTTTGCGCATTTCTGAGGGTAGGCTCTAGTACAAACTATCCTTTCACAAAAAATACAAAAACTTTTACGATCTTTGACACTTTTTGCAATATTTCAATGTTTCCGTTGCCAGTTTTCTATTGAGCAATTTATATTTTGCACATTTATTTCTTTTTTTTTTTTATTAGTGATAGTTAACAAGACATTGTGGACAAAAACAACAACACATAAACGGAAAAACCAAACAAAAAAAAAAAAAAACCCAAAAAAAACAAAAACAGAGCACTGACAAGCAACAACGACAACATCATATTACCATGAAAAAGATAATAAACGTAAAGAGCAACTAAACAATTTTGCGCATTTCTGAGGGTAGGCTCTAGTACAAACTATCCTTTCACAAAAATACAAAAACTTTTACGATCTTTGACACTTTTTGCAATATTTCAGTGTTTCCGTTGCCAGTTTTCTATTGAGCAATTTATATTTTGCACATTTCTTTCTTTTTTTTTTTATTAGTGATAGTTAACAAGACATTGTGGACAAAAACAACAACACATAAACGGAAAACCAAACAAAAAAAAAAAACCCAAAAAAACAAAAACAGAGCACTGACAAGCAACAACGACAACATCATATTACCATGAAAAAGATAATAAACGTAAAGAGCAACTAAACAATTTTGCGCATTTCTGAGGGTAGGCTCTAGTACAAACTATCCTTTCACAAAAAATACAAAAACTTTTACGATCTTTGACACTTTTTGCAATATTTCAGTGTTTCCGTTGCCAGTTTTCTATTGAGCAATTTATATTTTGCACATTTATTTCTTTTTTTTTTTTTATTAGTGATAGTTAACAAGACATTGTGGACAAAAACAACAACACATAAACGGAAAACCAAACAAAAAAAAAAAAACCCAAAAAAACAAAAACAGAGCACTGACAAGCAACAACGACAACATCATATTACCATGAAAAAGATAATAAACGTAAAGAGCAACTAAACAATTTTGCGCATTTCTGAGGGTAGGCTCTAGTACAAACTATCCTTTCACAAAAAATACAAAAACTTTTACGATCTTTGACACTTTTTGCAATATTTCAGTGTTTCCATTGCCAGTTTTCTATTGAGCAATTTATATTTTGCACATTTCTTTCTTTTTTTTTTTATTAGTGATAGTTAACAAGACATTGTGGACAAAAACAACAACACATAAACGGAAAACCAAACAAAAAAAAAAAAATCAAAAAAACAAAAACAGAGCACTGACAAGCAACAACGACAACATCATATTACCATGAAAAAGATAATAAACGTAAAGACCAACTAAACAATTTTGCGCATTTCTGAGGGTAGGCTCTAGTACAAACTATCCTTTCACAAAAAATACAAAAACTTTTAGGATCTTTGACACTTTTTGCAATATTTCAGTGTTTCCGTTGCCAGTTTTCTATTGAGCAATTTATATTTTGCACATTTATTTCTTTTTTTTTTTTATTAGTGATAGTTAACAAGACATTGTGGACAAAAACAACAACACATAAACGGAAAACCAAACAAAAAAAAAAAACCCAAAAAAAACAAAAACAGAGCACTGACAAGCAACAACGACAACATCATATTACCATGAAAAAGATAATAAACGTAAAGAGCAACTAAACAATTTTGCGCATTTCTGAGGGTAGGCTCTAGTACAAACTATCCTTTCACAAAAAATACAAAAACTTTTACGATCTTTGACACTTTTTGCAATATTTCAGTGTTTCCGTTGCCAGTTTTCTATTGAGCAATTTATATTTTGCACATTTCTTTCTTTTTTTTTTTATTAGTGATAGTTAACAAGACATTGTGGACAAAAACAACAACACATAAACGGAAAACCAAACAAAAAAAAAAAACCCAAAAAACAAAAACAGAGCACTGACAAGCAACAACGACAACATCATATTACCATGAAAAAGATAATAAACGTAAAGAGCAACTAAACAATTTTGCGCATTTCTGAGGGTAGGCTCTAGTACAAACTATCCTTTCACAAAAAATACAAAAACTTTTAGGATCTTTGACACTTTTTGCAATATTTCAGTGTTTCCGTTGCCAGTTTTCTATTGAGCAATTTATATTTTGCACATTTCTTTCTTTTTTTTTTTTTATTAGTGATAGTTAACAAGACTCTGTGGACAAAAACAACAACACATAAACGGAAAACCAAACAAAAAAAAAAAAAAACCCAAAAAAACAAAAACAGAGCACTGACAAGCAACAACGACAACATCATATTACCATGAAAAAGATAATAAACGTAAAGAGCAACTAAACAATTTTGCGCATTTCTGAGGGTAGGCTCTAGTACAAACTATCCTTTCACAAAAAATACAAAAACTTTTACGATCTTTGACACTTTTTGCAATATTTCAGTGTTTCCGTTGCCAGTTTTCTATTGAGCAATTTATATTTTGCACATTTCTTTCTTTTTTTTTTTTTATTAGTGATAGTTAACAAGACATTGTGGACAAAAACAACAACACATAAACGGAAAACCAAACAAAAAAAAAAAACCCAAAAAAACAAAAACAGAGCACTGACAAGCAACAACGACAACATCATATTACCATGAAAAAGATAATAAACGTAAAGAGCAACTAAACAATTTTGCGCATTTCTGAGGGTAGGCTCTTGTACAAACTATCCTTTCACAAAAAATACAAAAACTTTTACGATCTTTGACACTTTTTGCAATATTTCAGTGTTTCCGTTGCCAGTTTTCTATTGAGCAATTTATATTTTGCACATTTCTTTCTTTTTTTTTTTATTAGTGATAGTTAACAAGACATTGTGGACAAAAACAACAACACATAAACGGAAAACCAAACAAAAAAAAAAAAAACCCAAAAAAACAAAAACAGAGCACTGACAAGCAACAACGACAACATCATATTACCATGAAAAAGATAATAAACGTAAAGAGCAACTAAACAATTTTGCGCATTTCTGAGGGTAGGCTCTTGTACAAACTATCCTTTCACAAAAAATACAAAAACTTTTACGATCTTTGACACTTTTTGCAATATTTCAGTGTTTCCGTTGCCAGTTTTCTATTGAGCAATTTATATTTTGCACATTTCTTTCTTCTTTTTTTTTATTAGTGATAGTTAACAAGACATTGTGGACAAAAACAACAACACATAAACGGAAAACCAAACAAAAAAAAAAAACCCAAAAAAACAAAAACAGAGCACTGACAAGCAACAACGACAACATCATATTACCATGAAAAAGATAATAAACGTAAAGAGCAACTAAACAATTTTGCGCATTTCTGAGGGTAGGCTCTAGTACAAACTATCCTTTCACAAAAAATACAAAAACTTTTACGATCTTTGACACTTTTTGCAATATTTCAGTGTTTCCGTTGCCAGTTTTCTATTGAGCAATTTATATTTTATGCATTTCTGAGGGTAGGCTAATGCTAGCTTATAAGTGTCCTATCAAGGGTTAAACCTCTCGTTCAGACACATATACTGAACTCTGCTAAGTCTGTATATGGAAGCATCTATCATCAGCCATGCATGAGTAAGTGGGTGTGTTACGGGGACAAACACACCCTCACGTTTCCAGAAGTTGCATTTGAGCCAACGAGTGTAAAGTCGGACTAACACACGAGACAGAACAGGCGTACCGACTTTTGGGAATCATGACACAGTGAACTCATGAAACACAAGACAAGGCAAGTTTCCATTCCTTCCGTCAATTCAAACGGAGGATTTTCCAGTGTTGTGTTAAGCCCAGGGTTTTATAACATCATCATGAGAGCGACTTGAACCTTCTCCAGCTTGTACAGTACGGCTGCTCTTCCACTTTTGCCACCAGAAGTCCTATACCTCTCTCTGGGGCCAAAGCTTCTCCCGCTGGAAGGGAGTTGGCAGCTCTCTAAACAACACACAAAGTCATTCATCATCTCTCAAAGGAGCGAACACTACATCAATCTGTCTGTCAGCAGCCCTCCAGACCAATACGCCTCTGCCTGCCTCTGTGCATTTTCTGCCAGGTTTCAGCACACGGTGGGTTTAACTCTCGCCGTATGGCTGCGCTCATTATATCACCGAGGAGCTTTGAAATATAAGCGGGGCAATAACTGGTGTTCCCTCAGTTCTTGTAAGCAATAAAAAAAAGAAAAGAAAAAAAGAGCAATCACCGGTTGTGTATCCAGACACGAGTTGGCCTCTTGCTTTCATGAGGTGTTAATCAACGTTTCTTAATGTTTCCCAAAGAGTTTGGAGGGTGTTGCATTTTTTTTTTTTTTTTTTCAATTACTCAGGCTAGCATTTGAGTCGGAGTTTTTATTTGATTTCTATTTTACAATACCCTGATGTTCTATTTAGAATGAAAATATCCAAAGATGCAAACCGAGACTATTATTATAATACAGTATCTTTATAATAATAATAATAATAATAATAATTATTATTATTATTATTATTATTATTATTATTATTACACTGGTCAACAATAATTTATTGTTTAAGTTTTTTGAGCTGATTTAGGATAATTTTGGTGTGTGGAATCCAAAAATCACATTAATTTTGCTCAATCAGATCAACTTTCCGAACTATGCTACATATTGGCTTTTTAACATTTTTGCTTACATTTATGGGCATTTTCACATCATATGATACAAAATTCTTTCATATTTCTTGCAATAAATGAGTTCTGAAGATTTTACTTTTGCCAATTTATGATTAATGTTTTTTTTTTTTTTAATATTACAGGTGAATGAAATGGCTTCGACTCAAAGATCTTGCAAAAATAAGCCTGACGTATTCTGCTACATCTGCGCTGAATACACCATTGTACCTAACAGGAATCAAGTCACAAGTTTCATAAAGTGTGCTTACCAATCTTATTTTGGTGTTAATTATTATATTTTGTGAGAAGATCAAATTTTTCAAAATCAAATTAGCAAAAAAAAAACCTAACCTGATTGAGAAAAACAGATGTAATTTTTGGATTTAGCGGTGCAAAATGGTCCTAATTCAGTTGGAAAAACCTAGACAACTTGCAAAAAAACATTTTTTTGTAACCCAGTGTTGTTATTATTATTATTATTGAGATTATATTGCATGATGACATCAAGAGTCTATGTTGTAAACATACATATAGTCTGTATAGTTTTTATACTATTATTTTTTTTATTTTAAATTGTTTGTTTTTTGCACTATATGTATGAATACTTTTTTTCTTGCACTTTATTCTGTTGCTGTCTTGACCATTGAATTTCCCCATTGTAGGATCAATAAAGTCTAATCTAATCTAACCTAAAGCTAAAAAATGAAAATGATTTTGTTCATAGTTTCTTATTTTCATCAGCATAAAGCAGGGGTATCAAACTCATTTCAGTTCAAAGGCCAAATACAGCACGATTGAACTTAAGTGTTAAAAAAAAAAAAAGTAGCATAATAGCCTATAAATAATGACGACTCCATTTTTTTCTGTTTTAGCATAAAAAAAAAAGTCAAATTAAATCATGAATTTCTTTACATTCACATTTCACAAAAAAGTGAAAAAAACAAAAACCTGGAAATTTCTTGAAAAATAAGTAAAATTTTAACAATATTATGCTATTAAATTTTGCATTAAAAACTTACAGGTCGCATTGAATCTATAAAAAGTACAAAACATTTAAAAACAGATATAGCACTTCAAATTTTAGAGATTGGAGTTTGGAACTAAAATGAGTTTGACACCTTTGACTGGGATCAGTAAAGTCTAATCTAATCTAATCTAATCTAATCTAATCTAATCTACAGCAAAAAAAAATAAAAATAACTAAAGAGGAGGAGATGTGGTTTTGTTTATGGTTTCTTATTTTCTTCACTATTGGACAGTTAGCATAAAGCAGGGGTATCAAACCCATTTTAGTCCAGGGACCAAATACAATACGATTTGATTTTAAATGATACAATATTAGCATAATAGCCTATAAATAATGATAACTCCAATTTTTTATTTGTTTTCGTGCAAAAAATAAATAAATAAAATAATTAATTAATCATGAATTTCTTTACATTCACATTTCACAAAAAAGTGAAAAAACAAAAACCTGGAAATTTCTTGAAAAATAAGTACAATTTTAACAATATTATGATATTAAATTTTGCATTAAAAACTTACAGGTCGCATTGAATCTATAAAAAGTACAAAACATTTAAAAACAGATATAACACTTCAAATTTTAGAGATTGGAGTTTGGAACTAAAATGAGTTTGACACCCTCGACTGTTAATATCTTCAGTGTAATTTCTGCTAATTCATCCTTTGAGCCACATTGGAAGCACTAGCGGTCCAGTTTTGGTCCGCGGGCCGTATGTTTGACACCCCTGGTATAAAGGCTACAGAGCGCACTGACCATCCCAGGTGTATTCAGTAAAGGAGTAGGGGGTTCCTGGTCTGATTAGAATTCCGATGGGGTCTGTAGTTCATCCCAAAGCACATATACTATACAGCACAGGTGTCAAACATAAGGCCCGGGGGCCAAATCTGGCCCGCCAAAGGGTCCGATCCGGCCCGTAGGATGAAATACATCGAAAATATTAACAATCAGTGGTGTAAAAATCATTTTAATTCAGGTTCCACATACAGAACAATTAGATCTCAATTGGGTCAGACCAGTGGTACATTATTATAATAACCTATAAATAATGAAAACAGCAGATTTTATCTTTGTTTTACAGTCTACTCTCGTTAAACCGCCCGCCGTTATACCGCCACTTTCGCTCACCGCCGACCAAAACCATCGCACAAAAATCCCCAATGCATTATTCCATTAGCTACCGCCATTTCCGCCTATCGCCATCCGCCAGCCCAGTTCCACACACAAACAACACTTATACCATTGATTTCCCGACCGTTATACCGCCAGCGTGATTGCCATCGAGTACACATACATTTTAACAATGCACTGAAACAAACGCGCCAGACGCTGATCGCGACAAGCTACGAGCAGGTCTACGGAACGGCCACCGTTCATTTATCGCAGAACACTCAGTAGGTCAGGATGTCGGGAAGAGGACGTGGGATTAAGCCAAAGCCTCAAGATGATGGGGTGTCATTTCCCGACACGGTATAATAATGCTTAAAATGTTTCCCCACTTTAAATGATCCCTTACAACATAACAGAATCAAGATTTATTTAGAAACGCAATTAGAACGGGTTAACGGAGGCAGCATAGACATCATATAGTAAAGACATGCACATTATGGACGCAACCCGTTGTAACGCCATTTTCGCTATACCGCCAATTTGGCCGTGAACGGAAGTTGGCGGTATAACGAGAGTAGACTGTAGTATTAAAAAAAAAAGTACAATTACATGAAAATGTTTATATCAACAAACTATCCTTTTACAAAAATGTAAATAACTTGAACAAATATGAACAACCTGAAACGAAAGAGAAATGCGTGCAATTTTATCAACATTCTGCCTGTTACTAAATGTTTTGTGTATTTGTAACAATAATGTAAGTTGTAACGCATATGTGGAAATGAAAAACTGATAAACTGAGGCAGAACTTGTTTTTCTTAAGACATTTCAGGTTGTTCATGTTATTCAGATTTTTTAAGGAAACGTTGTAGATGTAAACATTTTCATAATGTAATTTGACTTTTTTCACTGGTATTATTTTACTGGTCCGGCCCACTTGAGATCATATTGGGCTGAATGTGGCCCCTGAACTGAAATGAGTTTGACACCCCTGCTATACAGGCTCACCTTAACACACACACATATATATGCGCACACACACATATACACACAGTTTAGTTACAGTGTGAGGAGATATGGAGGGCTGGTTAGGAGTAAGATGAAAGACACCGACGCTTGTGCTGTCAGGAAGGCCTCCAGCTCAACACCACTCCAGTGTGTATTTGACAGATGGTGACAGTGAGAGACAGCTGTTGTGAGCAGGGTGTCACCACAGATACACTATATGTGCTCTGAAAGACCCACAACATACACAACACAACAACAACTCCACTATAAACTAGCATCTCAATATGGTCGCACGATATTACACCGATGTTAACGAGCCCAGAGGGACAGACTGTACAACCTCTGAACTACAGCCCGACCAATATGGGATTTTTGGGGCCGATGCCGATACCGATACTGGGGGCTAAAAAAAGCCGATATCCGATACATCGGCCGATATCCGATATTGGCCGATAACCGATATATTGGCCGATATATGAAATAACAACACTGATATACACAGGATATAATAATCTTCTATTAGATGATTGTGCACAGGTGGATAAACAGTTGCATAAATCTTTGTTTATCTGACAAATATAATTGACACAACTTTCAAATGCAAACTATGCAATCACAAAAATAATAATAATAATAATAATAATAATAAGAAGAAGAAGAAGAAGAAGAAGAAGAAGAAAATATAATATACATACAATATAATTTACATACAAATAAATAAATACAAATATAATTGACCCAACTTTCAAATGCAAACTATGCAATCACAAAAATAATAATAATAAGAAGAATAAGAATAAGAAGAAGAAGAAGAAGAAGAAGAATAATAATAATAATAAGAAGAAGAAGAAGAAGAAAATATAATATACATTTAAATATACATACAATATAATATACATACACATAAATATATACAAATATAATTGACACAACTTTCAAATGCAAACTATGCAATCACAAAAATAATAATAATAATAATAATAATAATAAGAATAAGAAGAAGAAGAAGAAGAAGAAGAAGAAGAAAAAATATGACTGACCACACAATTATGTTTTCACTCACAAATTTGGATGTGTCTGCCTCACGGCACTACAACTTCTTATGTGGACTAAGGACTAAACTGAGCATGTGCAGAGTCAATTAGGTGAGTCCTAAGTTGATCCTGATTGGAGCAATAGCAAGAGTTACAACTGTCCCCGGTCTCCCCTACACTATTAACACCCAGGCCTGTCTGCAGAATGAAACTGTGAGGTAGACAGGAAGTGCACAGACATGGGTGTGTGTGTGTATGGGGGGGGGGGGGGTGAATACTTAATAAGACGGAGGGGGTCCGTGATTTTCGGAGAAGGGGGCAGGGGGGGTAGAGTGGGGTTGGGGGGGTATTAACGGTCCATCCTCTTCAGAGTGTGCGGTAACGGTCCGTGATTTTCGCCGGGGTGGGGGTTCGGAGTGGGGGGGGGGGATAAGCAGTCCATCCTTGTCAGAGCATGCGAGTGGGGGCGGGGGGGGGGGATTATGTGATTGTGTGTGTGGGGAGGTGATAGCGTCATTGTCCGAGCAGAAGTGAAAGTGAAACTAACTCGCTTTAAAGTTCCTCTTATTCTCTGGGCAGCACACACACACACACAAGAGCAGCAAAAAAAAAAAAAAGTTAATATATCGGCTACATATTGGCCGATGTTGATTAATTGGTGATACGCTATAATCAGCTCTAATCGGTCGGGCTCTACTCTGAAGCACCGTTTTTGTCTCACTGACGTAAAGAGAGCAGGTCTTTTTAACCCTTTATCAGGTAAGTGACTATTTTTGGTCATTTCCACACACAGTACACAACAATAGCCTATTAACCCTGTAAAGCCTGAACCATTAATTCATTGACGGAAAATTCCAGATCTTTGAAAACGGAGCCTTTATTGGTCCTTCTGAACAACAACAAAAAACAAAACAAAACCGTTTTTCAACTATAAATTTCCATGTATGAGTTTCAAGTTTGTTTCAAATTTGATACATCAGGTCTCAATGGTTAAATGTTATTTCTGAACAAACAAAAATCTAACCTGCTTTTTAATGTGGACCATGAGACTGTAATAAAGCCTATCTATCTATCTATCTATCTATCTATCTATCTATCTATCTATCTATCTATCTATCTATCTATCTATCTATCTATCTATCTATCTATCTATCTATCTATCTATCTATCTATCTATCTATCTATCTCTCGTTCTATCGTTCTATCTTTTTTTCATTCAATCTGTCATTCTATTGCTCTATCATTCTATCTATCTTTCTATCATTTTATCGTTCTATCTATCCTCTATTGTTTTAGCGTTCTTTCTTTCTTTCTTTCTATTGTTGTCTATCTATCTATCTATCTATCTATCTATCTATCTATCTATCTATCTATCTATCTATCTATCTATCTATCTATCTATCTATCGTTCTAGCTATCGTTCTAGCTATCGTTCTATCATTCTATCTATCGTTCTATCATTTTATCGATCTATTTATCTATCTATTGTTCTATCATTCTATCTATCTTTCTATCATTTTATTGTTCTATCTATCCTTCTCCCTATTGTTTTAGCGTTCTATCTATCTATCTATCTATCTATCTATCTATCTATCTATCTATCTATCTATCTATCTATCTATCTATCTATCTATCTATCTATCTATCTATCTATCTATCGTTCTATTGTTCTATCGTTCTATCGTTTTATTGATCGTTCTATCTATCTATCTATCTATCTATTGTTCTATCATTCTATCTATCTTTCTATCATTTTATTGTTCTATCTGTCCTTCTCTCTATTGTTTTAGCGTTCTATCTATCTATCTATCTATCTATCTATCTATCTATCTATCTATCTATCTATCTATCTATCTATCTATCTATCTATCTATCTATCGTTCTATCGTTCTATCGTTCTATCTATCTATCGTTCTATCGTTCTAGCGTTCTATCTAGCGTTCTGTCGTTCTGTCGTTTTATCATTCAATCTGTCATAACCAGTAGGGTGCACTGTGGATATGGGATTGGAAACGGTGCAAATAAGTCAAACATTTGTGCATTTCGACAATAATTCTCCATTCAGAACACTACGGACTCGTGATTCGCACGTGTAGCCGCAAAAACAGAACTGTATATATTTGTAATAAGTCGGGAGGTAAATCTGTGAGTGTGCCACCTTTCAACTTAAACGACCCCTGGATTCAATTGACGACTGCTTGTCAAGTTGAGGAGGAAGTCCAATCAGATCAATGACAGCTTTGCATCCAAACGACAGAATTAAGGAACGGGCACCCACAAACCTCTGCTTCCCTCTTCTATCCATCTTTCACTTTCTCGTACTCTCACTTCAGCCGTCTGACAGAGTGCCTCTGACAGCCGCAGCCCTCCAGCGACAGATGATTTGTGCAGCGACTTGATTTAGGCCTGTGCTCCCCTCAGCTCCTTTTTTAAAAGCCCTTGTCAGAGCGATGAGAGCTTTATGTTTTCGAGGCGACGATAAGCCGCGGGTTTATCGCACCAGGGCACTCCGAGGTGGTAGGAGGTATGGATAGGACTTTTATAGGTATTAGCTGGGATGAGTCCCTCCACGAGACCCTCATTAGCACACAAATGGGTGCAGAGGTGTGCAGGTGTGGGTGGACGTGAACACACACTGCAGTAAAAAGTACATGCATCCTTAACCCTTTGAAGAGTACGAATAAAAATACTCTAGGAATAGTGTTTTTGGAGGATGTAATAAGAATGTATTACTTTTGTGAAGTTTTTTATTGTGATGTAAGAAATCAAGGTCAGTGAAGTTACCATATTTGGTTTTTTGCCCATAAGCAGTGTTGGAACTACTCAGTTACAAAAGTAATGCATCACAGTATTGGATTACTTTTTGCTTTTTACTCGAAAGCAAATTTTATGAGCCAAGAATATCATGGCTTGTACCAAAGATAGCAAAGAAACAGTTAGTGTTAAGTTCAAGCAGTACTGGGAGTAACACCTTACAAAAGTAATGCATCACAGTAATGGATTACTTTTTGCTTCTTACTTTAAAGCTAATTTTATGAGCCAAGAATGTCATGGCTTATGCCAAAGTTAGTAAACCTTTGGTTTTAAATTCAAGTAGTATTGGGAGTAACACATTACAAAAGTAATGCATTACAGTAATGATTACCTTTTGCTTTTTACTTAAAAGCTAATTTTATGAGCCATGAATGTCGTGACTTGTGCCAAAGTTAGAAAAGAAACAGTTAGATTTGAGTTCAAGTAGTATTGGGAGTAACATGTTACAAAAGTAATGCATTATAGTAACAGATTACTTTCCGCTTTTTACTCGAAAGCGAATTTCATGAGCCAAGAATGTCATGGCTTGTGCCAAAGTTAGTAAACATTTGGTTTTAAGTTCAAGTAGTGTTGGGAATAACACATTACAAAAGTAATGCATCACAGTAATGGATTACTTTTTGCTTCTTACTCGAAAGCGAATTTCATGAGCCAAGAATGTAATGGCTTGTGCCAAAGTCAGTAAACATTTGGTTTTAAGTTCAAGTAGTACTGGGAGTAACGCATTACAAAAGTAATGCATTACAGTAATAATTACTTTTTGCTTTTTACTTAAAAGCTAATTTTATGAGCCAAGAATGTCATAGCTTGTGCTGAAGTTAGTAAAGAAACAGTTAGTTTTAAGTTCAAGTAGTATTGGGAGTAACACGTTACAAAAATAATGCATTATAGTAATGGATTACTTTTTGCTTTTTACTCGAAAGCAAATTTTATGAGCCAAGAATGTCATGGCTTGTGCCAAAGATAGCAAAGAAACATTTAGTTTTAAATTCAAGCAGTACTGGGAGTAACGCGTTCCAAAAGTAATGCATCACAGTAACAGATTACTTTTTGCTATAATGCAGTAGTTTAAGGCATTACTAATCAATTTTCAGTCATATTTTACTCGGTGTATATTCAATAGCGCTTGCGTTACAACACACTTTTCGCCCATAATTTAATTGCTCAAATGAAAACAAAAAACAAAAAAAAAACAACAAGACCGTGACACTTTAAAGAATCAAAAATGCGACTACGTATTCCTGTCGAGAAGTTACTTAATTTTTCCATGATTAGTCCAGTTAATAGGCTATTAAAGCGCTGCGGCATCAAAGTACGAGTTTTATCCGCTACCCGGTCTGGTCTGGTCTCAGAGTCTGTCGGAAAAGAATGCAGCTGGGAGGATGTAGCAGGCCGGCTAATCCAATGGGATACTCCCAACAATAAAAATACCTTAGTTGCAGAGCCCTGGTGAAATGACCCATTTTAATTGTGCGTGTGCTAATCTATCCCATAGCAAAAAAAGTGCTGCAGTTGGAAGCGGCGCTCTTCCTCTGTGGCTCAGTGGTGCATTGTGTGGGTGTGTGTGAGGTCTGGAGGATCAGCAATATTGTTTTTTGTAGGACTCAACCGGGTTTAGAGAGACGTTTGTGCCCTAAAGACTACACTAAATGTAATCCAGGACCAGAAACTGTGCAATCGCTGATCTGTTGGATGGATTTGATCAGTTAAATCCAATGTTGTGTTACGACTTTGGGAACGCACACTTAGATTTCCAAATGTAAACCCTGTTATAAGAAAAAAAAAAGAAATAGAACTCGGAGGAATTGTTAGTTGAAAGATGGGGGATCATGTGGAGTTTATTCTGTTTTTACAACTATAAGGCTATGCATAGATATGACAAATTAAAGGAAAAAAATATTAGGCGTGTCTATGATGTGTTTGTTTAGTACATTCCAGAACTGCTTCAGACAGCGAGGTACAGAGCTGTCGAACCCATCAGGTGGAGATCAGGTGACTGTGAAGGTCATAGCAGGGAATTCACACCATTTTTCATCAAACCATTCGCCGACCCCTGCCTCGTCTCCTACAAACACGGCTTTATTCCTCTGGAAGAATCCAACTTGAATCAGGTTATTTCATTAAAGGTTGTATGTAAAGGGGGGGGTGACAAATTCATGGGGCCCAGCATTTCTGGGGGGCCCATAGAGCAGTGAAGGGGGTCTGTTGAGCCGCATTATGTAATAAATTCGCATGATGTAATAAAAGTTCAAAATGTAATAAGAATGTCACGTCATCTTGTAATAAAGCCGCATTGTGTAATAAACTGACGCATTTTGTAACAGACTACGTCAACGCATTATATAGTAAATTTTTTCGCATTATGTATTATTACAGTTTGAGAAATTTATTAAAAAATGCACTTGACACATTTTTTATTAAAAAAAAAAATGTAATAACATGGTTCATTATGTAATAACAATCGAAATTAATATAATTTCAGAACAATTTAGAAGAAATTAGTCACAGGAGTGTTGAGCCGCATTATGTAATAAATTCCCATCATGTAATAAAAGTTGAAAATGTAATAAGAATGTCACATCATCTTGTAATAAAGCCGCGTTATGGAATAAACTGACGCATTTTGTAATAGACTACGTCAACGCATTATATAGTAAATTTTTTCGCATTATGTATTAAGTTATTACAGTTTGAGAAATTTATTAAAAAATGCACTTGACACATTTTTATAAAAAAAAAATGTAATAACATGGTTCATTATGTAATAACAATCTAAATTAATATAATTTCAGAGCAGTTTAGAAGAAATTAGTCACAGGAGTGTTGAGCCGCATTATGTAATAAATTCCCATGATGTAATAAAAGTTCAAAATGTAATAAGAATGTCACGTCATCTTGTAATAAAGCCGCATTATGTAATAAACTGACGCATTTTGTAATAAACTACGTCAACGCATTATATAGTACATTTTTTCGCATTATGTATTAAGTTATTACAGTTTGAGAAATTTATTAAAAAATGCACTTGACACATTTTTTATTTAAAAAAAAATGTAATAACACGGTTCATTATGTAATAACAATCGAAATTAATATAATTTCAGAGCAATTTAGAAGAAATTAGTCCCAGGAGCTACAGGTAATGGAATCAGAACTTTAACCACACAGTTTAAAGATTAATTTAGCACATTACATTTTCCGGAAAATAAAAATGTGTCAAGTGCATTTTGTAATAAATTTCTCAAATTGTAATAACTTACTACACAATGCGAAAAAATTTACTACATAATGCATTGAGGTAGTTTATTACAAAATGCGTCAGTTTATTACATAATGCAGCTTTATTACAAGACGACGTGACATTCTTATTACATTTTGAACTTTTATTACATCATGGGAATTTATTACATAATGCGGCTCAACACTCCTGTGACTAATTTCTTCTAAATTGGTCTGAAATTATATTAATTTGGATTGTTATTACATAATGAACCATGTTATTGCAGTTTTTTAAAAAATAAAAATGTGTCAAGTGCATTTTGTAATACATTTCTCAAACTGTAATAACTTACTACATAATGTGAAAAAATTTATTATATAATGCGTTGACATAGTTTATTACAAAATGCGTCAGTTTATTACATAATGCGGCTTTATTACAAGATGACGTGACCTTCTTATTACATTTTGAACTTTTATTACATCATGGATATTTATTACATAATGCGGCTCAACAGACCCACAGTGAAGGCAGAGGACCTGACAGTACGACGCCACCCCCCCCCCACCCACCCAACCCCCCGTTAAACAACCTAATAATTGGTTAGAGGAAAAAAATATTGGATCAGACCTAAATAGCAAGAGTTTTGAAGAATGGCAGCGTCACGGATGGACAACAAAAGTAAATATCAAATTAAACATTTTTTATTTCAATTATCAATACCACATAATTTTTTTTTTTTTTTTTTTACAATATTTACAACATACAAATAATATCAACATTATATTCAAGTGTATTTTGCATAGCTATATGCATTTATTAATTTTAAACACTGTGTTTTTGGAATATGAAATTAACTAATACAGTGCTTTTAATTGAATGTGCAATAACCTGTTCTGCCTCCCAGTACTTTTATTATTATTATTATTATTTTTTTTTTTTTTTTCCTGATCAGTACTCTGTTTTACAAATGTATATTTGTGTTTGTCTGTGCAATAACTGTTTTTTTATATATTTTAGCTGTGTTTATGTTTTGTTTCTGTTTTTGTTCATGTCTTTTTTGGGGGGATTACGTGACTCAGGAAAACACACAAGAATTCCATTGTACCTATACTGCGATGTATCTGTGCAAACGGAAAATAAAGTCTATTCTATTCTAATAATATCTTAGTCAAATATCAATGTATTTGGAATAAATGTAGTTTATTTATGAGAGTTTATAAAATGAACCCAGAATAATCGTGGTCATTTTCCAAACATTCACACTCATAAAACTCCTCAAAATTTTTTTCCACAAATTTTTCCTGAAAATATAAGTAATTACCTACCCAAAAATATACATTTTGTTGTAGATTTTTGTAATTTCTTGTTTTTGACCAGATGTTTGTTAACCTTCCTTTGACTTCACCCTACTGCAGATAACAGAGCGAATAAGCAGGCTCATGTTTTATTCCAGAGGGGATAATGACTACACTTCTCTACCGGCAATGTGACGCAAATATTTTGCAAACTCATGACTAATATCGGTTGTCATATTTACTACACATGGGTTTAATCTCAAAGCCTTAAAGTCACCCGTGTGCACATGGACTGTATTTGCCTTGTGAGTCACTGTGCAGAATACAGTAAGTACAGAACAACCCCCCAGGTTTAATACAGTAGAAAATCAGGATTCACCCACTTAAATATTATAAATAAGACCTCTGACCTATTTTCCACCCTGATAGAAATCTCACAGTTTCAGCGCAGCGTTGCCTGAGGTTGGCGCTGACATTTGGCACCTCCCATTTATCATGCAAAAGGTCACCAATCTGTAATGAGTCATGTGTCGAACGGATCAAAGTTCATACCGATACGAGAAAGGTCAACTGACAGGGCACGTTGACCCCCCACCACCACCACCACAGGCTCCACGGCCTGTCGCCTATCAATAAATGAAATGGCAAAGCTACCAAGAGGCATTTAAGCACCAACGACCGACGGCTATTTACCAAAGTCCGAAGTGCGTTTAATTAGACCAGGGGTGTCCAACTCAAAAATACAAATATACAAAAATACAAGTGAAAAAAGTCAAATTATATGATGATGATGTTTAAATCTACATTGTTTCCTTAAAAATCTGAAAAACAGGAACAACTTGAAATGTCTTAAGAAAAACAAGTGTATGGAAGTGAATCTGTCTCATCAGATGTTGAATTATAAAAGCCACTGAATTTCTAGCAATGAATTTTTTTGCACTGAGATTAAGTATCCGAAATTTTTAGGCGTCACATGACCAACCTAACGAAACTTGACTGGCTGGCTGGCGGTTCGACTCGAGATAGAGTCATTGCTTATCCTTGGTGTCCCGGATGTGTGATCTCAATTCTTTGCATCTGAATTTTTGACTTCTGAATTTTTTGTATCTGAATTTTTGACTTCTGAATTTTTTGCATCTGATTTTTTTTTTGTTCTAAATTTATGAACAAAGTAAGATTGTGAGACAAAAAATTCAGATACTTAATTTCAGTTGAAAAAAAACAAATTCAGATACTTAATTTCAGTGCAAAAAAAAAAAAAAAAATTCAGATACTTAATTTCAGGACAAAAAAATAAATAAAATTCAGATATTTAATTTCAGTGCAAAAAAAAAAAAAACGCAGATACTTAATTTCAGTTGAAAAAAAACAAATTCAGATACTTCATTTCAGTTGAAAAAAAAAACAAATTCAGATACTTAATTTCAGTGCAAAAAAAATAAAAATTCAGATACTTAATTTCAGTGAAAATACTACGTGAAAACTGAAATAAACACATTTTTAATGCTGCTAATCTGATGTGTTCTCACATTTTAACATACCTGCATGGAGATAATATGCAAAAAAACAAACAACTTTTTGTTTAGAAAAAACAAACAAAACAAAACTGTTTATTTCAGTCTAGTAACAATTAGCAATTTTTTCCATTCGAACATGTTCCTGCAGATCAGGTTTATCTACAGCAATTTTTTTTTTATTCTAAATTTATTAACAAAGTAAGATTGTGAGACAAAAAATTCAGATACTTAATTTCAGTGCAAAAAAAAAAAAATAATAAAAATTCAGATACTTAATTTCAGGACAAAAAAATAAATAAAATTCAGATATTTAATTTCAGTGCAAAAAAAAAACAAAACGCAGATACTTAATTTCAGTTGAAAAAAAAAACAAATTCAGATACTTCATTTCAGTGCAAAAAAAATAAAAATTCAGATACTTAATTTCAGTGAAAATACTACGTGAAAACTGAAATAAACACATTTTTAATGCTGCTAATCTGATGTGTTCTCACATTTTAACATACCTGCATGGAGATAATATGCAAAAAAACAAACAACTTTTTGTTTAGAAAAAACAAACAAAACAAAACTGTTTATTTCAGTCTAGTAACAATTAGCAATTTTTTCCATTCGAACATGTTCCTGCAGATCAGGTTTATCTACAGCAATTTTTTTTTTATTCTAAATTTATTAACAAAGTAAGATTGTGAGACAAAAAATTCAGATACTTAATTTCAGTGCAAAAAAAAAAAAAAAAAAAAAAAAATTCAGATACTTAATTTCAGGACAAAAAAATTCATAAAATTCAGATATTTAATTTCAGTGCAAAAAAAAAAAAAAAACGCAGATACTTAATTTCAGTTGAAAAAAAAAAAATTCATATACTTCATTTCAGTTGAAAAAAAACAAATTCAGATACTTAATTTCAGTGCAAAAAAAATAAAAATTCAGATACTTAATTTCAGTGAAAATACTACGTGAAAACTGAAATAAACACATTTTTAATGCTGCTAATCTGATGTGTTCTCACATTTTAACATACCTGCATGGAGATAATATGCAAAAAAACAAACAACTTTTTGTTTAGAAAAAACAAACAAAACAAAACTGTTTATTTCAGTCTAGTAACAATTAGCAATTTTTTTCCATTCGAACATGTTCCTGCAGATCAGGTTTATCTACAGCAATTTTTTTTTTTATTCTAAATTTATTAACAAAGTAAGATTGTGAGACAAAAAATTCAGATACTTAATTTCAGTGCAAAAAAAAAAAAAAAAAAAAATTCAGATACTTAATTTCAGGACAAAAATATTCATAAAATTCAGATATTTAATTTCAGTGCAAAAAAAAAAAAAAAACGCAGATACTTAATTTCAGTTGAAAAAAAACAAATTCATATACTTCATTTCAGTTGAAAAAAAACAAATTCAGATACTTAATTTCAGTGCAAAAAAAAAAAATAATTCAGACACTTAATTTCAGTGAAAATACGACGTGAAAACTGAAATAAACACATTTTTAATGCTGCTAATCTGATGTGTTCTCACATTTTAACATACCTGCATGGAGATAATATGCAAAAAAACAAACAACTTTTTGTTTAGAAAAAACAAACAAACAAAACTGTTTATTTCAGTCTAGTAACAATTAGCAATTTTTTCCATTCGAACATGTTCCTGCAGATCAGGTTTATCTACAGCAGGGGTGTCAAACTCATTTTGGTTCAGGGGCCACATTCAGCCCACTTTGATCTCAAACAGGCCAGACCAGTAAAATAATGACTTAATAACCTATAAATAATGACGAATCCAAGTTTTTCTTTTTGTTTTAGTACAAAAAACCCCCGATTAAATTATGAAAATATTTACATTTTACAAAAAAAACATGTGAATAACCTGAAAAAACTGAAATTTCTTTTGAAAAAATTAGTGCAATTTTAACAATATTATGCCTCGACTTATTATTTATTCATGTGTATTACACACAATGTTACATTAACATTTGGTAACAGGCAGAATATTGTTAAAATTTTGGAGTTTGGAACGAAAATTTGAACAATTTCTACAGTATTACATCTGTTATTATTAACACAACTACAGATCACAGTGGATCCATAAATGCACAAAACATTTAGTAACAGGCAGAATATTGTTCAAATTGCACATTTCAGGTTGTTCATCTTTGTTTTTATTTATGTATTTATTTGCATTTTATTGTGAAAGAATAGTTTTGTATTTGTAAATATTTTCACAGTGTAATCTTATTTTTTCCACTTCAATTTTTTCCACATAATTTTTCACAAAGAAAATCTGTTGTTGTCATTATTTATGGGTTATTGTGTTGTTATTTTTACTGGAGATCACATTGGTCTGTATGTGGAACCTGAACCAAAATGATTTTTGACAACCTAGGACTGTTCATTTAATTAAATTTTTGCTCTTTCATCCCACGGGCCAGAATGGAACCTTTGGCGGGCCAGATTTGGCCCCCGGGCCACAGGTTTGACACCTGTGATCTACAGTAAAGTTACAGTCATGGTATGAATTGCAGCATATGGGATGATGCACAAAACAATAAATCCATAAATATTCAAGAAAAAACCTTAGATCAGCTGTCCACTGTAGTGACCACTATGCATGAAAGGGTTAAAGATCATGCAAAAATGAACAACTTTTGAATTCTAACCTTATTTAAATTGTGAAAAATAACATGAAGTTTTTGAAAACGAAGAGCAAAGTGTGCCTAAAAGGTGCATCTGGATACCGGAGGGTTAATGTAAACATTTTCATGTAATTTTGCTGTTTTTACATTAAAACAAAAAAAAAAAAAAAAAATCTGCAGTTGTCGTTATAAAAGCACCACAGACAGACTTCAGCTGATTCAGAACTCTGCAGCTAGGTTATTAACCAAAACCAAGAAGAGAGAGCACATTACTCCAGTGTTGGTTTCCCTGCACTGGTTACCGGTAACCTACAGAATTGATTTGAAGATACTACTCCTCACGTATAAAAGCTCTAAATGGAACCGGACCAAGTTACATTGCAAACTCACTGATCAATTATGTACAAACTAGAACACTGAGGTCATCAAACGCAGGGTTACTAGCGACTCCCAGAAATATTACAAAGAAAATGGGGGACGCAGCCTTTACTGACTATGCACCAAAGTTATGGAATACAATTCCAAAAGACATTAGAGAAGCCAGTTCACTGAATATATTTAAAACCAAATTAAAAACATTTTTATTCTCATTAGCCTTTGAAAGGAGATAAAAATGGGGTCACAATTCAGGAACCAGGAATGTGCGGTTTTTTATTTTTTATTTTTATTTTTATTTTATTGTATTTCTGTTTTTATTTTTTATTTTATTGTATTTCAAATTTCATCTTATTTCTTGCACTTCAAAAATTCTTTGCATAATCAAATATTTTAATGTGCGCTGTTTTTATATTTATTTTTATTTCATCGTATTTCTAATCAAATGTTAATGTATTTTAATATTGTATTTTTTTCAATCAATGTGAGGCACTTTGGGCTACAATTTCTGTATGAAAGGTGCTATACAAATAAAGCTTATTATTATTATTATTATTATTATTATTATTATTATTATTATTTATAGGTTATTATGACAGTATTTTCTGGTCTGACCCAAATGAAATCTAATTGGTTTAAATGTGTATGTAAAATGATTTCTACACTACTGATTGTTAATATCTTCAGTGTAATTTTTGCATTTCACTAATCCATCCTACGGGCCAGATTGGACCCTTTGTGGGCCGGATTTGACCCCCGGGTTGCATGTTTTTGACACCTGTGAATTAGACGGTGCAAGTGTCAGCACATGCGGTTGGTTTTTCACTCCTTAGAAATAAATAATCCCTGTGTTATTAATGGGGATAATGTGACACCGAGAGAGTAATACGGTATGAGTTTGAACACGCCACTGGCAAACGAAGGTAAGACGGTGTTCAAACATGTAACCCACTTCAGTCAGACATAAAAAAAAAGGGCTTCACTTTCCCCTCTGGCATCTTGGCATCATTTCTTCTACATCAAATCCCTGCTAAGGCTTCAATGACTGATAATCATGCCTGTCACAACAAAGACATTTGGTGGTCAGCATTTGCAAAGCATATGGGTGGGTGGGGGGGGTGATATGGAGTACTGTAAAGAGTGAATACAAGCCCCATGAAGTAATTTAACCCTTTCATGCACAGTGGTCACTACAGTGGACAGCTATTCTACAGCTGTTCTCTTGTATATTCATGGATTTTGTTGTTGTTTTCTATGTTTTTTTTTTTTACACATATCTTTACTAAAGTTTTAAGACACTACATATCTTTTCTGACATGAACTGGTAACATTATGTAGATCTCTCCTGAGCATAAACCCCCAGAATTACAAACCCTCCCCATAGTTTTCACACAGTTTATCAGTAAATACATGTTTCTGTGTCAAAAATTAAACGTGTGGTGTTCAGCTGAGTGGACATTTTTGCAACTTCATGAAAAATAGGTTCATAAGATTTTTTTTTTTCATTATTTATTTTTTTATGTTTTTTTTTTTTTTGTTTTTTTCCTATTATTTTTACTTTATTTATTTTTCAGAAGAAAATTTTCAGTCGGGGGGGGGTGATATGGAGTACTGTAAAGAGTGAATACAAGCCCCATGAAGTAATTTAACCCTTTCATGCATAGTGGTCACTACAGTGGACAGCTATTCTACAGCTGTTCTCTTGTATATTCATGGATTTTGTTGTTGTTTTCTATGTTTTTTTTTTTTGTTTTTTTTTACACATATCTTTACTAAAGTTTTAAGACACTACATATCTTTTCTGACATGAACTGGTAACATTATGTAGATCTCTCCTGAGCATAAACCCCCAGAATTACAAACCCTCCCCATAGTTTTCACACAGTTTATCAGTAAATACATGTTTCTGTGTCAAAAATTAAACGTGTGGTGTCCAGCTGAGTGGACATTTTTGCAACTTCATGAAAAATAGGTTCATAAGATTTTTTTTTTTCATTATTTATTTTTTTATGTATTTTTTTTTTTGTTTTTTTCCTATTATTTTTACTTTATTTATTTTTCAGAAGAAAATTTTCAGTCGGGGGGGGTGATATGGAGTACTGTAAAGAGTGAATACAAGCCCCATGAAGTAATTTAACCCTTTCATGCACAGTGGTCACTACAGTGGACAGCTATTCTACAGCTGTTCTCTTGTATATTCATGGATTTTGTTGTTGTTTTCTATGTTTTTTTTTTTTACACATATCTTTACTAAAGTTTTAAGACACTACATATCTTTTCTGACATGAACTGGTAACATTATGTAGATCTCTCCTGAGCATAAACCCCCAGAATTACAAACCCTCCCCATAGTTTTCACACAGTTTATCAGTAAATACATGTTTCTGTGTCAAAAATTAAACGTGTGGTGTTCAGCTGAGTGGACATTTTTGCAACTTTAATGAAAAATAGGTTCATAAGATTTTTTTTTTTTTTTTCATTATTTTTTTTTTTTTTTAAGTATTTTTTTTTTTTTAGTTTTTTTCTTATTATTTTTATTTTATTTATTTTTCAGAAGAAAATTTTCAGTCGCATTGTTTTTTTCATGCCTAAAGAGAAATAATAACACTCAGGAAAAAATTTTTGATTAAGGTTCTCATAATTTGTGCATGAAAGGGTTAATAAATGGTAACTCGGGCGGCGTATTGGCAAGAATCTAGTGATACGATACAAATCACGATACGATATATCACGATATATTACGATACATTTTTTTAACACATTATTTCCTGGAAGAACGGAATTCCACCAGAAATCTGTACAAATACTACACATTTTATTTGATCCCAACAGGATCTAATGCTATATCACAAAATGTTCCTGTGTTAAAATTTTAATTACATTTTACAGACATTACAGTTTCAGATCCTGTTCAAATGTTCATATTCTATTAGTTCTGAACTAACATCAGAACATTATTTTAGTTCAGTCCCGACAAAGGAACTGACATTACTGAATAAAAGAGTGTTAAAGAATAATAAATAAAATATAAACGAAAAAGAAAAACAAACCTGAACCTCCGCCATGTCTGCATTTCAATAAATATCTAAAAATATCAATACAGTATTGCGAAATGAAATATCGCGATATATTGCAGAACCGATATTTTCTTACACCCCTAATGGTAACATAGGAAAAAGTAGGCTATATGATTTTATAGCCAGCTAACTATGACAAGAAGTGTTTAGTTGTATCCTCATGTGGCATTAATTCATAGTTTTTTTCCCTTTTTTTCTCATTTTAACCCAAACATCCACTGTCGACTAAAAGCATCTACTGATATAAACGGTTAAATACCTGTTGATCTACTAAATAATTAGTGTAAAATGCAGTTTGTCATCAGATATGACCCATTTGGATGTTCAGAGGCTCCGTAGTTACCGTGGAAACACCGTCATCTTCTACAACATTGATTCACCAGTAAAACCCATGGAGTTGGATCAATGACAGTGGATGGAGACACTGGGTTTATGTTCATTTAATGCTATATTTCGATGAAAAAGTCACTTTTTCTTCAGTTTTGTCCCTTTCTGATACAATAACTTCTGAAGAAACTCCGAGCTTTAATGAACATCTACGTGATCCGTGAATTAAATACAGAAAAATACCTGACTTTAATAGCAGAAATGTGAAATAATGAGGATAATATTGCAATAAATGGTGATAAATCACTGAAGAAAGACTAAATATAGAGACGTTTTGAATTTTCAAGAACATCTAAATTAAATATACAAAATTAAATACAAGAAAATGCATGACTCATAGTGAAAAATGCAAAATACAGAGGTTAATATTCCACAATTGCTGTAAAATACAGTTTGTCGTCTTTTCATGGTCATCAGATATGACCCATTTGGATGTTCAGAGGCTCCGTAGTTACCACGGAAACACCGTCATCTTCTACAACACTGATTCACCGGTAAAACCCATGGAGTTGGATCAATGACAATGGATGGACACACTTGTTTTCACATTCCGTTATCGAAAAATTTGCTGGAAAAGTCACTTTTTCTTCAGTTTTCTCTGTTTCTGATACAATAACTTTTGAAGTTACTCTGAGCTTTAATGAACATCTACGTGATCAGTGAATTAAATATAGAAAAATGTAAAATAAAGAGGATAATATTGCAGCAAATGGTGATAAATCCCTTAAGAAAGATTACATTTTAGAGAAGTTTTGAATTTTCTTGGACATCTAAATTAAATATACAAAATTAAATACAAGAAAATATATGACTTACAGTGAAAAATGCAAAATACATAGGTTAATATTCCATGTAAATAATTGGTGTAAAATACAGTTTGTCGTCTTTTCATGGACATCAGATATGACCCATTTGGACGTTCAGAGGCTCTGTAGTTACCACGGAAACACCGTCATCTTCTACAATACTGATTCACCAGTAAAACCCATGGAGTTGGATCAATGACAGTGGATGGACACACTTGTTTTTACATTCCGTTATCGAAAAATTTGCTGAAAAAGTCACTTTTTCTTCTTTTTTTTTTTTTGTTTCCAATTCAATAACCCTCAACTTTAACCCATAAAAGACCCAAACAGTCACTGGCGACCAAAATTATCTACTAATGTAACCATTTAATACCTGTTGATCTACTAATCTTATCAGTACATGTAAATAATTGATGTAAACTATAGTTTGTCGTCTTTTCATGGTCATTAGATACGACCCATTTGGACGTTCAGAGGCTCTGTAGTTACCATGGAAACACCTCATCTTCTGCAACATTGATTCACCAGTAAAACTCATGGAGTTGGATCAATGACAGTGGATGGAGACACTAGTTTCATGTTTGGTTAATGATACATTTTACTGAAATAAAAAATTTAAAAAATTTTCTATTTTTGATATAATCCTCAACTTTCCTCTGAGCGATTAGGAACATCTACATGATTAGTAAATTAAATGTTGGAAAATACCTGATTTTTACTGAAAAAAAACACAAAATACAGAAGATAATATTACAATAAATGGTGATAAACCACTTCAGGATGATTAAATATAGAGGAAAAAAATTGATTTGGGAACTGACGCAAATGTCACACTGGGTCCTTTTGGGTTAATCTGAGTTTTCATGAACATCTACATGATTAGTGAATTAAATCCAGGAAAATACATGATTTACACTGAAAAATACAAAATACAGAGGATAATATTATAATAAATGGTGAGAAATCACTAAGGAAAGGTTAAATATAGAGAAAAATTCATTTGGGAACTGACACAAAAGTAGCTCTGGGTCAGTTTGAAGCTGTGATAAGATGTAAAATGAAGGCAGATGTTGTACAAGACCTCCACTGTAATCATTTTTTGGATTTACCTGTTGGAGACGTCAGCGGCCAGATGAATTTATTAAACTGAAGGACCCTCTGCCACCGGGAGGAAAGTAAACCACTACAGTTCTGGGCACAAATACATCAACACCTGCACCAATTCATCCAATCCAAGTCCCCTGCAGCAGAAACTAGCTTTGTAAAGATCGGATTAATACATATTTGTTTAGACAACGTCTGACAGGTCCTGTTATTTTAGGCTGTGCGCTCTAGTGCCGACACCCCGACTACATTATATTATTATAAAGGGATAAGCCGACTGCAAGGTGAACATCGTAACATGAATACCTTATAATTTGCTGTACACTTAAAATCACCTGACGAGATGCCAAAACACTGCAATAGCTTTAATCTCTCGTGCTGCCATGACTCAGTTTTCACTCCGAACACAAATATTTGACTCTAATCCGTAAAGAAAACAAAGCACATGTGCAGACTAGGGCTGCACGATTTTGGCAAAAAATAAAATGTCGATTATTTTCCTCTAAAAACTTGATTTTCCATTTCGATTTTTGGGTAAAACTACAGAAGACAACAGAAATCACCATATCATTTTCGTGACCGACCTCGAATCTGTGATGGGATCATGTGATGAACCTACAGAAGTTTTTTTTTTTTTTTTCTTCATTAAATCTTTATTGAATGAAGTAGAGCATACAAACAATGTATACAATAAGAAAATAACATAACAAGTTTGCTAAGGGAAATACATTACAATACAATGTCCAAATCAGAGCAAATACTGATGGTTTTGTTGCAGTTTTGCTTCCAGATTTATCGAACAGCTTTAAATAAAGTTCAACATCTTTCAAAAAATAAATAATATTTGGTTTTGTGTTACAGAACTTACATTTGTGAATAAAAATTTAGCAAGAGAACTAAATTATAAAAATAAAAAATGTACAGAAGCCCGCAGGCGCGCGGCCAAGAGGCACGAGAAAGATGAAATCGATTTCACAATTTCCCTTTTTTAAAAATCGTCCTAATTAAAAAATCCGATTTTGATTTAAAATCGATTAATTGTGCAGCCCTAGTGCAGACACGAACATACAACGGACACGCGTAACAGTTGCTTTTTCATTGACTCTCAAATTGCGTAAATATCGGTTGCGCATAAAAAATGTACCTAATGGGAAAACGACAATTTTGCCAAAAGTCTCATTTTTTGATTAAAGGTTTTTGCGCTGGCAAGAGGTGGATTTTCGGGCGTAGCGCAAATGGTATATCACGCAAAACTGCAATGGAAAGAACTTTATTTACAACTAGTCAGGTGAATTAAAAAAACTGATGTTGGCCTATGTTACAACAAGCGAAGAAGAAGAAGAAACATGTCGCGGTATGTGTGGACACACCAGGCAACCCAATCATTTTTTAATTTAGTACGAAATAGAGGGGTAATATATAATAAAAATGAATATATCTGTAAATCAACACCATATTTATGGAATGACTTCTCATGTCATCTTGTGATAGTGAATAAACAAATCATCGCATTTGTGATTTAATGGAAAAACCGACATTGCGCACTTCTGTTTTTTTGGCATTTAATAAAAAAAAAAACGGATAACGACCGAATCCATGTATCATTCGTTCATTAGTTTTTCAATTTAAAACCAAAAATCAAATTCATTTTCAAAACCAGAATGAAAAACGGATAACGGTTCGTTTTTCCATTTCCCAATTTTGTGCTCAAATGAAAAAATGGAAAAAACGGATAACCCCTGTTGCATCCGATTTTGCTATTTTCAATATAGTTAAGTTGTCTGACCCGGAAATAGTCATGACTAGGAGAAAAAAATAAACAAACGGAATTTTCCGAATTAATGACATACTGTTTTCTGAAAAAAATTAATTTTACTTTTTTAATTTTGTGTGTGAATGCAATACGCTTCTGTACATATCAAACAGCTGCTTAATTTATAGCAAAATATTCCTCCATTTCGGCCATGATTCAGTTTGTTTACTTTTTCCCCTAGTAACGACTACTTTCGGGTCAGACGACTGAACTAAATTGAAAATAGCAAAATGGGATGAAACGGTCATTATCCGTTTTTTCCATTTTTCATTTGAGCACAAAATCAGGAAATGGAAAAATGAACCATGATCAGTTTTTCATTCAGGTTTTGAAAATGAAAACCAAAAAAACAAGTTTTTTTTTTTTGTTTTTTGATTTTTGGTTTCAAATTGAAAAACGATTGAATGAATGATGCATGGATTCGGTCGTTATCCGTTTTTTCCATTTTTCATTTGAGCACAAAATCGGGGAATGGAAAAATGAACCGTTATCCGTTTTTCATTCTGGTTTTGAAAATGAATTTGATTTTTGGTTTTAAATTGAAAAACGACTGAACGAATGATACATAGATTGGGTCGTTATCCGTTTTTTCCATTTTTAATTTGAGCACAAAATTGGGACGTGGAAAAATGAACCGTGATCCGTTTTTCATTCTGCTTTTGAAAATGAATTTGATTTTTGGTTTTAACTTGAAAAACTAATGAACGAATGATACATGGATTTGGTCGTTATCTGTTTTTTTTTCCATTTTTCATTTGAGCACAAAATCAGGAAATGGAAAAAATTAACCGTTGTCAGTTTTTCATTGTGGTTTTGAAAATGAAAAACAAAAAAAACAAGTTGTTTTTTTGTTTTTTGATTTTTGGTTTTAAATTAAAAAAGGATTGAACGAATGATACACGGATTCAGTCGTTATCCGTTTTTTTCCATTTTTCATTTGAGGACAAAATCGGCACGTGGGAAAATGAACCGTTATCCGTTTTTCATTCTGCTTTTGAAAATGAATATGATTTTTGGTTTTAACTTGAAAAACTAATGAACGAATGATACACGGATTTGGTCGTTATCTGTGTTTTTTTTCCATTTTTCATTTGAGCACAAAATCGGGAAATGGAAAAATGAACCGTTATCCGTTTTTCATTCCGGTTTTGAAAATGAAAAACAAAAAAAAAAACAAGTTGTTTTTTTGTTTTTTGTTCTTAAATTTAAAAAAGGATTGAACGAATGATACACAGATTCAGTTGTTATCCGTTTTTTTTCCATTTTTCATTTGAGCACAAAATCGGAAAATGGAAAAATGAACCGTTATCCGTTTTTCATTCTGGTTTTGAAAATGAATTTGATTTTTGGTTTTAATTTGAAAAACGACTGAACGAATGATACATAGATTGGGGTCGTCATCCGTTTTTTTTTCTCCATTTTTCATTTGAGCACAAAATCGGGAAATGGACAAATGAACCGTTACCCGTTTTTCATTCTGGTTTTGAAAATGAATTTGATTTTTGGTTTTAAATTGAAAAACTAATGAACCAATGATACACAGATTGTTCATAACGCTCTTGCCTTCAGCGCCGAGACTCAAACAGAAACAGGAAATGATCCCGCATGTGCAGTCTAAAAAACCATAATCCATTACTTTGCTTTTTACTTTCTCGTCATCGAGCCCATCTGTTATCTCACAGAAAGGTCTTTTAAGGCTGTGAGGGCTTATCTGTTGGTGTGGACAGTGATCTGCCGGCAGACCAGCAGACATGTAACAGTGCTTATCAGCCTGTACTGCACCACCAGCCTGGACTGGGCTTTATCTCCATGGTGTTGCACAGGATGTAGAGAAACACAACATGGGCTCTGCAGCAGCTAATATCAGCCCTCAGTGTCCATCTTACTGTCCAAAACTTATCAGAGATTATTAACCCATAAAGACCCAGAGCTCCTTTTGTGTCAGTTCCCAAATGAATTTTTCTCTCTACTTCAACTTTTTAAGTAATTTACCACTAGGGACGGGAATTGTTAAGAATTTAAGGATTCC
The DNA here is from genome assembly GCF_902148855.1 of Sphaeramia orbicularis. Classification (NCBI taxonomy): domain Eukaryota; kingdom Metazoa; phylum Chordata; class Actinopteri; order Kurtiformes; family Apogonidae; genus Sphaeramia; species Sphaeramia orbicularis. The sequence continues at coordinate 39,730,091 of NC_043979.1, read as the reverse complement.
GATTCCATTATCGATATTGCTTATCGATCCGATTCTCTTATCGATTCTCATTGGGTGAGGGAATACAAGAGTGCAAATGGGTGTGTTTGCATTAACTGTCTTTTATATTTCCATCTCTGCACAGAAAATATAACATATACAGGGTGGGGAAGCAAAATTTACAATATTTTGAGGCAGGGATTGAAAAACAGTGTATGAGCAATTAGTTTATTGAAAGTCATGAGAATTTATTTGCCACAAGAAAATGGACATAATAGAAAATGTTTTTATTCTATGTGTCCTCCTTCTTTCTCAATAACTGCCTTCACACGCTTCCTGAAACTTGCACAAGTGTTCCTCAAATATTCGGGTGACAACTTCTCCCATTCTTCTTTAATAGTATCTTCCAGACTTTCTGGTAATAGTTTTGCTCATAGTCATTCTCTTTTTTCCATTATAAACAGTCTTTATGGACACTCCAACTATTTTTGAAATTAGGGCTGCTCGGTTATAGAAAAAAAAAATAATCGCGATTATTTCAGCAATAATTGAAATCACGATTATTAAAAACAATTATTTGTTAACCTTAAAGTTGTTTATTTTTTTCTTGCAAAACAATGTAAAATATACTCTTTAAATATAAATAAAGCTTTTAACCATTAAAACAAAGTATGTTCACTTTTGTACGAAACAAAAAAATCTTTGAATGCAAATAAGTGTACTGTAAATTCAAGTATGTTTCCTTTTGTAAACAAATAGTGCACTGGAATTAAACTGCTCTAGACTTGCCATAGAACTGGAGCAATAAAAAAAAAAAAAACTCACGTAAAGTGCAAATTATAAATTCAAGTATGTTCAGTGTAGTATGAAACAGTAAATTCAGTGACGTGCCGTGAGGTTTCAGTTAGGTTAATACGGGAGTTGCAGCGTAAAGAGATTTGGAGACTGAAGATTGCATTGCGGACGAAGTTGTAGACGGAGTTTTTTTTATGTGTTTTAGTTTTTCATAAGATTATGATAAAGGTGGCGGTGGTTAAACTTCAGAGGGTTAAAAGGTTTGTTGTGTTAGCGGTCGGTGCGGACACAACTACGAAACACTTTTTGCACGTGATGTGTTTTTGCTCTTCGTCTTCTTCATCAAACCCAAAGTGATTCCATACAATTGAATTTGACTTGCCTTTTTTGTTTACCAAGCACTTCTGCTGCGATTCTCCTGCTATTTTTCCAAACCGCTAGGTACAACTTTCCTCTTGGGGTGGACCTGCCGGCTAGCTGGCAGCAGTAGCTTAGAGGGGGGGCGGGGCAGAGCAGCTCATGGTAGCTTGTGTGCGCGTGAATTAAAACAACTCAAAATTAATAATCGTTTTTTCTCGATTACATAATTTTTGTAATCGTTGCGTGTAATAATCGAAATCGTAATTGAATTTCGATTAATTGCACAGCCCTATTTGAAATCTCCTTTGGTGTGACGAGTGCATTCAGCAAATCACACACTCTTTGACGTTTGCTTTCCTGATTACTCATATGGCAAAAGTTTCTGAAAAGGTATGGATAATAGTGTTAGGTATGATTATGACATCGATATATGTTTGGTTTCAAAACAATTGACGTAGTGCCTGCTGAGAAAAAACAACTAAATGCTCATTGTAAATTTTGCTTCCCCACCCTGTACAGTATGTACAAATAATAATAACACTTATCTTATCAATCCATGTAAATAATTGGTGTAAAATACAGTTTGTCATCTTTTCACGGTCATCAGATATAAACTATTTAGATGTTCAGAGGCTCCGTAGTTACCATGGAAACACCGTCATCTTCTACAACATTGATTCACCAGTAAAAGCCACGGAGTTGGATCAGTAACAGTCGAAATGGATGCTTGTTTTTATGTGAAGTTATAGATAAATTTGCTGGAAAAGTCTGTTTTTCTTCAGTTTTCTCCGTTTCTGATACAATAACCCTCAACTTTAATCTGAGCTTTTATGAACATCAACATGATCTGTAAATTAAATGTAAGAAAATACTTGATTTTCACTTAAAACAGGGGTGTTAAACTCATTTTAGTTCAGGGGCCACATTCAGCTAAATTTGATCTGCAGTGGGCTAAACTAGTAAAGTAATAACATAATAATATATAAATAATGTCAACTCCAAACTTTTCTCTATGTTTTAGAGCGAAAAAAGTAAATTTACATTATGAGAAGGTTTACATCTACAAACTATCCTTTCAAAAGATGTGAATCACATGAACAAACTGAAAAATAAGTGTAATTTTAACAATTTTATGCCTCAGTTTATCATTTACATGTTTATTATAACTTACAGATCACAGTGGATCTACAAATACACAACACATTTAGTAACAGAATCTTTACATTACATTTACATTTACAAAGAGAAAAATTTGGAGTTGTCATTATTTATATGTTTTTATGATAGTATTTTACTGGTCCTGCCCACTTGAGGTTGAATTGGTCTGAATGTGGAACCTGAACTAAAAGAACTGTTAATTTACTTAGTGTAATTTTTGCAATTCATAAATTCATCCCAAGGGCCGGAATGGACCCTTTGGTGGGCCGGATTTGGCCCCCGGGCCGCATATTTGACACCTGTGACTTAAAAAATACAAAATACAGAGCATAATATTAGAGTAAATTGTGACAAATCACAAATGAACGGTTAAAAATACAACATAAAACAGTGATTCACCAGTAAAACCCATGGAGTTGGATCAATGACAGTGGATGGAGACACTTGTTTTTACATTCAGTTATTGATAACTTTGCTCAAAAGTCACTTTTTTTTCAGTTTTTCTTCTGTTTCAAATTCAATAACCCTCAAATTGAATCTGAGGTTTCATGAAAATCTACATGATCAGTGAATTAAATATAGGAAAATACATGATTTACACTGAAAAATGCAAATTTCGGTGGATAATATTACAATAAATGACAATAAAATTCAGCCGCCAGGTTGTTAACGCACACCAGTCATCGGTCCCACACCACACCAGTACTCGCATCCCTACATTGGCTACCAATAAAATTCCATATCCACTTCAAAATACTCCTAATTACTTTTAAAGCCCTACACAACCTCGCCCCCAGTTACATTTCCGACCTCCTAGTTTCCTACTCACCATCACGACCACTCCGTTCATCAAACATTAACCTCCTATCCATGCCCCGCTCCAATTTCTCAACAAAAGGCGACCGTGCTTTTGCAATTCTGGCCCCAACCCTCTGGAATAGTCTCCCCATCACATCAGATCATCAGATTCTACAGACACCTTCAAGCGACTCTTAAAAACTCACTTTAATAACAAGCATTTCATTAAATCTCTTCTGTTTACGCCCCAGTGAATTCATGTTACTGAGTTGACTTCTTCCCTGGAGTCACTGTGCTTTATTACCTCACAGGTTTTCCCAGGATCATCACCGGTTTTTCCCTGGATCTTCACATGTTTTCCTAAGATCATCTCTGGACTTGCTGCTGTGGTCCTGCCTCTCTCCACCTTTATCGTCATCACTCACTTATCCATATAATTACGATAGTGTTTATTATACTGTTCTATACATGTTCTAGTTCGGTTATCTGTGCATGCATCTCCCCCTACCTCCCCCCCTCTCCCCCCAGTCTCTCTCTATCTCTATCACTCTCTCTTTTCTCCTCTCTACTTTCTCGCTCTAACCCCAACTGGTCAAGGCAGACGGCCATCCTTCAGGAGTTTGGGTCTGCTCGAGGTTTCTGCTGTTAAAGTGAAGTTTTTCCTCGCCACTGTCACCAGTCAGAAGTGTTTGCTCCTGGAGGATTCTGTTTGGTTTCTGTAAATTGGCTTAAAATTGAATTTGATTTGATCTACAGGGGTTGGACAAAATAATGGAAACACCTTAAAAAAATCAACAAAATATAATTTAATACGGTGTAGTTCCGCCTTTTGCGGCAATCACAGCCTCAATTCTCCGAGGTATTGATTCATACAACTTGTGAATTGTTTCCAAAGGAATTTTAAGCCATTCTTCAGTTAGAATACCCTCCAACTCTTTTAGAGACGATGGCGGTGGAAATCGACGTCTTACTTGAATCTGTAAAACTGACCATAAATGCTCAATAATGTTGAGGTCTGGGGACTGTGCCGGCCATACGAGATTCTCAACTTCATTAGAATGTTCCTCATGCCATTCTTTAACAATTCTAGCTGTATGGATTGGGGCATTATCATCTTCAGGTGAAGGTGTTTCCATTATTTTGTCCAACCCCTGTATCTCCCCTTTATGTGAAGCACTTTGTAACATGTTTTAAAAGTGCTATATAAATAAAAGCTTTACAATAAATCACTTAAAAAAGGTTAAACAGAGAGAAGAATTCATTTGGGAACTGCCATAAAAGCAGCACTGGGTCTTTATGGGTTAAAATCCAATCTGATATACAGGGGTTGGACAAAATAATGGAAACACCTTCACCTCAAGATGATAATGCCCCAATCCATACAGCTAGAATTGTTAAAGAATGGCATGAGGAACATTCTAATGAAGTTGAGCATCTCGTATGGCCGGCACAGTCCCCAGACCTCAACATTATTGAGCATTTATGGTCAGTTTTAGAGATTCAAGTAAGACGTCGATTTCCACCGCCATCGTCTCTAAAAGAGTTGGAGGGTATTCTAACTGAAGAATGGCTTAAAATTCCTTTGGAAACAATTCACAAGTTGTATGAATCAATACCTCGGAGAATTGAGGCTGTAATTGCCGCAAAAGGCGGACCTACACCGTATTAAATTATATTTTGTTGATTTTTTAAGGTGTTTCCATTATTTTGTCCAACCCCTGTATGTGAAGTATGTCGGCTACAGCAGTAAAAAATAACAGTTTCAGTGGAAAAAACAGCTTCTATAAACTAAAGTCGTCGTATTTATTATGAATTCCTTTTGCACTTCACATGCTTTTAACCCATTTGTTCAGACAACGCTAGATTTATTACATTAATTTTCCGATATTTTGTAGGTTTCATTCAAACCATGTCACATGTGTCCAGTTGTTTCACTGAAAATTCACTAAATACAGACGATAATATGACAAAAAACGGTGATAAATCGCTTAAGAAAGGTTAAACAGTAAAGTAGCGCTGGGTCTTTACGGGTTAAGTCGAATGGATGTCACACAGTTGTTTTGTGCCCTACCTTTCTGGATGATTGGGACTCAGATTCATGTGCTGTGTGTATTTATAGACGTGCCTTCTGGGAGCAACTTTCTGAAACTTCCTAGCGTTGCTACACAGGAGGTAAACATCTAAGAAACCTCTGATACCAAAGTCAAAATCTTACTGCCTGTACATGTGAGCACATCCTCCTGAGCTCCAGCGTGTCTTCAAACTACAGACAACACCGTACAACAGGGACAGAAAGAAGACAGAAAGAGCAAAGAAACAAAGCCTTAATGTGGGGGTGGCAAACATGAGGCCCGTGGGCCAAAAACGGCCCCACCAAAGGGTCTAATCCGGCCTGTGGGATGAATTTTTGAAATTGAGGATATTAACCCTTTCATGCATAAATTAGGAGAATGTTAGTCAAAAATTTTTTATTGAGTGTTTTTATTCCTCCTAAGGCATGAAAAAAAATTATGATCCAGTTTTTTTTTCTCATGGAGTTACAAAAATGTCCTTGCATTTAATTTTGAAGTAAAGAAACGTGTTTAAAACCCAATATCAGAAATGAGATGAAAACAATGAAATAAAAACGGTTTAATGCTGCTAATCTGATGTTTTCTCACATTTAACATATTCTAATGCTAGTTATTACTCATGTCATGGAGATAATATGCCAAAAAAAAAACTTTTTGTCTGAAAATAACAATTGATTTACACTAAAACATATCACTCTAGATCATGTTTCTCAAGAAGAGCAAAGTTACAGTAATGGTATGAATTGCAGTGTATGGGATGATATGGAATTGTCCACTGTGTTGGTTGATATGGAACTAAAACAACAAAACTCAGGAATATACAAGAGAACAGCTGGAGAATTACTGTCCACTGTAGTGACCACTATGCATGAAAGGGTTAACAATCAAGGATGTTAATCATGTTTTAATTCAGGTTCAACATGCAGACCGATTCGATCTCAAGTGGGCCAGACCAGTAAAATACTATCATAACAACCTATAAATAATGACAACTTAATTTTTTTTCCTTTGTTTTAATGTAAAGAAAGTAAATTTACATACAAACATCTACATTTACACCGACCTTAAGGCGAATAACACGAACAACCTGAAACATCTTCAGAAGACAAACTGCAATTTTAACAAGAAAAGCACTCGGAGAATGCAGACCTCCGCCAAGAGAGATCTACCCCCCCCCCCCCCCACCACCACCACCCGATCACCACCAAAATTTAATCATTTCTTCCTTGTGCCAGTATCAACATTTCCTGAAAAATTTCATGAAAATCTGTCCATAACTTTTTGAGTTATCTCGCTAACAAACAAACAAACAAACACGCACGCACACAAAGCAAAGTGATAACAATACCTCCTGGCCGAGGTAATAATATTCTGCGTGTTACTAAAAGTTTTGTGTATTTGTAGATCCAACCAAAATACAACTTAGTGAAATTATTTCAGTGTGTGTATCAGTACTTTTTGAACATTTTGAGCACAATTTCAACATTACCGCGATAATAACGATAACCGTGATAAGAAATTTTCATATTGTTACATCCCTATTTTAGACTGAGTCAAAACTTTGAGGAGACCGTGGAGATCACTGGAAGATCATTGAGAGATCTTTGTGGTCGCTGGGTGCTCATTGAAAGACCGTTGCGAGATCTTTTTTTCCCCCATCGCTCAACGATCTCTCAACGATCTCTCAACAATCGCCACCCTACCCTGTATAAAGGAGGTTTACTGCATCTTCAGCAAAGAAAAAAACTGACCTTATTGTGACTTTTAACGCCTCGTAGTCTGACTATAAACAGCCGACTCTGCTCTATACGCACTTGTTGTACAGCTGTTTACGACTTCTTAATGAAAAGCATGTGATTAAAGCAGTGTGCCACCCGCTTGAGGCAACAAAATAATGACATAATAAAGTCATTTTGGTGTATTTCAGTTTCTTGTGTGGTACATTTCTATTGGAAGAACAGAGTTATGTTGAAATTAAAAGATGCCTAGGCCATGATTTTTAATAATGTGGACATTAACAACCATGTTAAATATCCAGTATGTCTTTCGGAATTTTGAGAGTAGCTTTACATTCTCTCGAGGTTCTGGGCCTGTACTGCCAACTAGTAAAGAAATCGTCACAGATCCATTGATTTTGGTTGGATTTTTATAATTCTTTCTGTGGAATGAGTATGTTGTTTGGTGAAAAGAATGGCATATTGGCTGATGTCATAACTTCAGGGAATAGTTGATTGCCAATGAATTAAGTTGAAAATACTGGGGGAAAAAAGTGAGAAAATGCGTAATTTTTTTTGCATTAAATTGAGCCAAAATCATGCAAAAATATGTTTTAAGAATTATTTTTTCATTGAAGGTTGTCACCATATGGGATTTTTGCATCTGGAATGCATTTACTGACAGCTTACCCAGGCCACTGAGGATTGAAGGAAAATTTTCCTTTTCCAAATTTTGTATCAAAAAATGAGGGGTACATACACTAACAAGGCCACACATTTTTTTCGCAATATTTCCAGCAGAGCAGAACCCTCCAATTATTGGTCCTTAGGATCAAAATTAACAAAAAAAAACCACAATAAAAAGTATGGCAGACCATGTCAGGTTCAACCCATTTTTGAGACTCTGGCTCTCCGACTACTACCCTGGTAAGGAGTGTAGAAGCCAATAACGTAATAATGACCCATAACGTAATAAATTTGCAAATTTTTAAAATGTAATAGGCCAATAACGTAATAAAAGTCCTGAACCGATACCGTAATATCTTTTGGCCAATAACGTAATAACTTATTACATTATTGGTTGGTCATTATATTATTGGCCTGGTTAAAAAAAAAAATTCTTAATAAGTTATTACGTTATTGGCCGATAACGTAATATCTTTTGGCCAATAGCATAATAACTTATGACGTTATTGGTTGGTTATTATGTCATTGGTTGGTTTATTGTGTTATTGGCCTGGTAAAAAAAAAATTCTTAATTAGTTATTACGTTATTGGTCGATAACGTAATATCTTTTGGTTGGTTATTACGTTATTGGCCTGGTAAAAAAAAAATTCTTGAATAAGGTTATTACGTTATTGGCCGATAACGTGATATCTTTGGCAATAGCGTAATAACTAGTACGTTTATTGGTTGTTATTATGTCATTGTTGGGTTTTTATGTTATGGCCTGGTAAAAAAAAAAAAAATTCTTATTAGTTATTTACGTTATTGGTCGATAACGTAATATCTTTTGGCCAATAGCGTAATAACTTATTACGTTTCGGTTGGTTATTACGTTATTGGCCTTGTAAAAAAAATTCTTATAAGTCAATACGTTATTGGCCGATAACGGAATATCTTTTGGCCAATAACGTAATACTTATACGTTATCGGTTGGTTATTACGTTTTGGCCTGGTAAAAAAAAAAATTCTTCATAAGTCGGTACGTTATTGGCCAAAAAGTTATTACGTTATCGATTCAGGACTTTTATTATGTTATTGGGCAGTTTACATTATTGGCTTATTAATTTTCAAAATGGCAAATTTATTACGTTATGGGTCGTTATTACATTATTGGTCATTATTACATTATTTGCTTCTACAAGGAGGTTTACTGCATCTTCAGCAAAGAAAAAAACTGACCTTATTGTGACTTCTAACACCTCGTAGTCTGACTATAAACAGCCGACTCTGCTCTATACACACTTGTTGTACAGCCTGTTACGACTTCTTAATAAAAAGCATGTTCATCTTTTGGCCAATAACGTAATAACTATTACGTTGTTGGTTGGTTATTACGTTATTGGCCTGGTAAAAAAACAAATCTTCATAAGTTATTACGTTATTGGCCAATAACATAATATCTTTTGGCCAATAACTTATTACGTTATTGGCCAAAAGTTATTACGTTATCGATTCAGGACTTTATTACGTTATTGGCCTATTGTATTTTCAAAATGGCAAATTTATTACGTATTGGTCGTTATTACATTATTGGCTTCTACAAGGAGGTTTACTGCATCTTCAGCAAAGAAAAAAAACTGACCTTATTGTGACTTTTAACGCCTCGTAGTCTGACTATAAACAGCCGACTCTGCTCTATACGCACTTGTTGTACAGCCTGTTTACGACTTCTTAATGAAAGCAATGTGATTAAAGCAAATCTAGCAGGAACTAACACAGTCTTTACGAAACCACAATCTATTTCCAGCAGTTTGCAGCCGCAGCAGCAGCTGTCCAGTGGTAAACCAATACACAGAACTATAATTGAGTGAATCTCATTGGAGGGGGGGGAAAATTGGCTCATCGAGATTTAACAGCAGGCTATCAGCTGAGGTGGTGCCGCCGCATCATAGATAGACGGCGGTCCGAAACGATTGAACCGACAAACCTCCATTTGTGTGTATTGTAGTGTAAATATTATTACCGTAGGGTGCGATTGATGCGAGGCTATACGGCAGATGGTGTGTGTGTGTGTGTGATGGTGTGTGTGTGATGGTGTCGTTGTGAAGTCTATACCGGTAACATGACCATCAAATAATTGGAATTCTATTCAATGTGGCCGTGTGTAATTGCAGACTATCTTGACAAATAACAATTCCTTGCTTATTACGATAATTTGCAGAAATCAAGTCGGTAATGCATGAAAAAAGGTGCCAAAAGTGCACACCCAATGCTTTCTAATTACTTAAGTGTAATTTTCTGCGTTCTTGCCCGATTTGTGGTTAACCTTTTTGTGGCAGGCTATAATTTTGAGGGAGTGACTTTATTTTGGGTTAGTCAGAGTTTCTAGGACATCTAACAATAGCCTGTGGTACGGATCGTGTTGAATGGAAGACGAATGTGTGGTTTGACTAGTTCTAAAACGTCGGATGGACATCATATATCATGAACCGAAATGGTAGAAGAAAATATGTCATGGTACAAGTTGTTTTGTTTGAAGAATCTTTATTTTTGCGGCTGTATCCTTATTGTACTGAACATCAGTGTCAGGTTTGACTCGTGTGTGTGTGTGTGTGTGTGTGTGTGTGTGTTGTTTGATGAACTCACACCTGCCTGGGCTGAACTTGGAGAAAAGGTCAATTGTAACGAGAAAGATCTAATTTATAGCTTTCGAAGTAGTTGTGGTAAAGAGAGTCGAGCAGAAAAACCAGATTATGAACTAAGGGGATTTTTGTGGTCAAGAAATGCTAGCCTAATAGTGCAGGTGTTAAGCAAGAGCTGTGCACATGCAAAAACATGCGCTTTTCTTATAATTAGCTTATGGAGTGACTGACGTGTTTTGCCTTGTAACTATCATTAACCAATAATAAGCGTACGACGAATGATGTCATTGAATGATGGGAGTCTCCAGAGTCACTAAGGACTATAAAAAGGTATAAAGGAAACTCTTTTTTAGGGGGCTTTCTCTTTTTCTCTCTGTGACGATAAATAAATGGTGATAAACCACTTAAAAGAGTGATATTTTGCTTTTAAAAAAACAAAACAAAACTGGAATTATGCATTTTAAAACCTTTCCCTGTGGTCTACATAAACTGTGAATGCTAACAGTGATTCACCAGTAAAACCCATGGAGTCGGCTCAATGACAGTGGAAGGACACAGTTATTTTTATGTTCAGTTATGGATATCTGTGCTAAAAAATAAGTCACTTTTTCTTCAGTTTCAGACTGATCTCATGAAATCGCATTGAATGTGACGCCAGTTTATTGCATTAGGCGTGCTATATGTACGCATTTTCATCCTTTCGCATGTTATCTACGCCATTTGATGGTATGTCAATGCACCAGCCGCTAATCGCTAACCCCCAGCACATATGTTCGTGTATATATGTATATAATTCACTTCTGAAGGCAAACACTTTTGTTTTTCTATATTATTATTCTTATTTTTATTTTTGATATCTGCTTCTTTTAACTGTTTGCACCAACAGAACCAAGACAAATTCCTTGTAATGTAAAAATTACTTGGCAATAAAATCTGATTCTGATTCTAAACCTAAGCCTAACCGCTATCGCGCTAGCCGCTAATCGTGCTAATGGCATGTAAATATACACGCTAAAAGCTTATAACGCAATTCATGATATCACGTTGTCAGTTTTCTCTGTTTTTAATATAATAACCCTCAACTTTAATCTAAGCTTAATGAACATCTACATGATCAGTGAATTAAATATAAGAAATACATGATTTATAACTGAAAAAAATGCAAATAAGGAGAATAATATTGCAATCAATGGTGATAAATCACTTCAAGGTCATCTTCTACAACAGTGATTCACCAGTAAAACCCATAGAATGTGATCAGTGACAATGGATGGAGACGCTTTATGCTCAATTTATGATATATTTTACTGTAAAAGTCACTTTTTCGTCAGTTTTCTCCGTTTCTGATAGAATACCCTCAACTTTAATCTGAGCTTTTATGAAACATCTATATGATAAGTAATTAAATGAGAAAATACATGCTTTTCAGTGGAAAAATACAAGATGCAAAAAACATGTGCTTTTCTTATAATTAGGTTATGGAGTGACTGACATGTTTTGCCTTGTAACTATCATTAACCATAATAAGCGTACGACGAATGATGTCATTGAATGATGGGAGTCTCCAGAGTCACTAAAGACTATAAAAAGGTAATAAAGGAAACTCTTTTTTGGGGAGCTTTTTCTTTTTCTCTCTGTGACAAAATGTGTGTTTGACGCTAGATTCTTTTTGTAACTTTTTCTATTTTTGCCTGAAGCAATAAATCAAGCTATTGCACTGTAAGCCCGGAATTTGTTTTTACTAAAATGCTTTAATTACAATGCGCTTAAATGATTTCAGTTTTATGATGTTACTATAAAATGTTCAGTATATTCTACTAATTTGTAGACGTAGTTGAAAGTATGAAAAAGTTGAAGTTGAATGGAATTAAATCACTCAGTTTTAGTCATGACCACACCTTTTTATCTGTGCATTGCATTGTGGGTATTGGGCATGTGTTGAAAATGTGTTCTTTTTCTGTGCAGGGGTTCAGTGGGGTTGTGGTGTTAGTGTTAATTTGGATTTAATGTGTGTATGGCAGTGTTTATTGGCCTTTTTGTGTTTGTTTTTGTATTTTTGTAGAGCTGCACCATGAGTCAGAGCCAGAGGAAGAACAATAGCTTTACTGTTCATCTAAGACTATTATTGTACAATGGAAATCTTAATGTCTTATCAAATTAAAAGCACTTCCTATACTGGCAAATGACACTGAGCTGACTTCCATTCATGCTACAATATATTACGTTGAATAATTTCATAACTATTTGGTCAGGAATAGGATTTTCAGCTTGATTATCTTAAAAAAAAGTTGTTTATCAATAATAAATTAATCTGGCTGCAATTGAGAAAATCAGTCAGTGTAACCTAAAATGCCGAGTTGAATGGTTGGATAGTGGGGGTTGATTTTACAACAGATTTAAAGTCCAAATAACTTGTCTTTTAGTGTTTTCTACTTAATAGTTTAAGTTCAATACTTTTAGCATTAAAGTTGAACCTACTTAAACCAATTGATTAGTCGATCATTACTCAGATCATTTAAGTGCAATCACTTGCCTCAAATTTTTCGAGTAAACTCTACTTCTCCGGGCTTACAGTGTGTTTTAACTTTTTCAAACCTCCAACCTTCTTTTTGGTGAGTTCTTCCTTTCTCCCGGTTTGGTCCGTCCATCCGAAACATAACTGGCGAGTTAATTTAACCCTTTCATGCACAGTGGTCACTCCAGTGGACAGTTCTTCTCCAGCTGTTCTCTTGTATATTCATGGGTTGGTTGTTTTTGTTTTTTGTTTTGTTTTTTTACACATCTTTCATAAAGTTTTGAGACACTACATATCTTTTCTGGCATGAATTGGGTAACATTATGTAGATCTCTCCTGAGCATAAAACCCAGAATCACAAGCCCTCCCCATAGTTGTCACACAATTTATCAGTAAATAAATAAATAAATAAAACTAATAAATGTTTCTTCTGTGTGTCAAAATTAATGTGTGGTGTCCAACTGAGTGGATAGTTTTTGCAACTTTGCGAAAAATAGGGTCATAAGAATTTCTTTTTCATTATTTTTTTTTTGTTTGTTTGTTTTTTTAATTATTATTATTATTTTTATTTTATTTATTTTTTAAATGTATTTTCAGAAGAAATTTTTCAATCACATTGCTTTTATTTTTCATGCCTAAAGAGTAATAAAAACACTCAGATAAAAATTTGATTAAGGTCTCATAATTCGTGCATGAAAGGGTTAAAGGCTAGTTTGTCGATGGAAAATGTTTTCTTGATGTAAGTTTCCTTTTTTTACTCTAAAACATAGTAAAAAGTTTGGAGTTGACTTTTTTTTTTTTTTTTTTTTTTTTTTTTTTAATATATATCATGAGTTACTATTTTACTGGCTTTATTGTGTTAAATGTGGCCCCTGAACTAAAGGGAGTTTGAAACCCCTGATAAAGAATTATAGATGTTTTACCTGATGGAATATTGAGTTTTAGCTCATTTAATTTCTTCCTTTTTATTTTATTTATTTTATTTTATTATTTCTTGCATGGATATGTTATTTAGAAGTCACATCGGAGTAAAATTAGACATTTTTCAACAACAAAAAAAAAAAAATAATAGATTTTGAATTCAGTTTGGATCCAAATTGATGCCTGTATTTTTATGACCCTATCTGAGAATAAAAAGTTCAGAATTTTAGAGCAAATATAAATAAACTAACTATAATCTAGTGGTTTTGTTGGCTGTGATGCCCTACACAAAACACATAAAATTTGATTAAGGTTCTCATATTCGTGCATGAAAGGGTTAAATTACGTGCCCCCCCCCCCCTTCTGGTAAGCAGCTGAAATGGAGTAGTCCAGAACCACCGTTGTTCCAAAAGGTCTCTAGAACATGCAGCTTTTTGTCCGAGATAACCGGAGATTTTTTGGTACCAAGGTGGTTTAAAAATAAAAGAATCCGGGGCAGTAGTTCGGTAGTTCATTTAACCGAAATAAATTGTGGTTTTTTAGATTTACTACAGGGTGGGGAAGCGAAATTTACAATGAACATTTAGTTGTTTTTTCTCAGCAGCACTACGTCAATTGTTTTGAAACCAAACATATATTGATGTCATAATCATACCTAACACTATTATCCATACCTTTTCAGAACCTTTTGCCCATATGAGTAATCAGGAAAGCAAACGTCCAAAGAGTGTGTGATTTGCTGAATGCACTCGTCACACCAAAGGAGATTTCAAAATAGTTGGAGTGTCCATAAGAGACTGTTTTATAATGAAAGAA